>NC_064851.1:79947293-80224793 GCF_024139225.1 Suncus etruscus | reverse complement strand
TTCCATTACTTAGAACAGACATATTTACTTAGAAGAAATTCGTGAGGCATGAAAGGGTCACTTTGAGTCCTTCTTGAACCTTTCCCATTAGTAATGTCCCTTGCTTAAAGAGAAGAAGGAAAAGGGGGATAGGGAAAAGGAGAAAGGGAAAGAGGGAAGAGGGGGAAGGGAAGGGAAGGGAGGGGGAGGGGGAGGGAAGGAAAGGGAAAGGAAAGAGAAAAGGAAGGGGAAAGGGAAAGATCCCATGGTTCATTGGATACTATGAATCAATTTCTCAGGATTATTTCATTTGCTTTTTGCAAAACATGTTTTTCAATGCCAGGAAGGAATCCTAGCTAATCATTTCTCTTAAGAAATAGGTTTCATACTTCTGTGAGCTGTTGCACTGAATGTAGGGTCACATTGTTACTAAGTTATTGTGTTGAGGCCACATTAAAGACTGTTAGAGGTTTTCTCCTGGCTCTCTGCCCAAAGATTACACCTAGAATTGTCCATATTTGAAGGGGTCCAACAGCGTGTAAGTTTAGCAAAGTATTTTTGAGCATCTACCTACTAAAATACCACCAGCTGCTAGGTCTTGGAGATACTGTATATGCAGACAGTAACACAGTATTTAGAAGGTGGACAAATAGATATTTAATTATAACTTGTACAGGAGTTGAGTGTTGGTTATTGAAGTTCTACAAGAGGTTTCTTCTTCCTTTTCTTTCTTTCTTTCTTTCTTTCTTTCTTTCTTTCTTTCTTTCTTTCTTTCTTTCTTTCTTTCTTTCTTTCTTTCTTTCTTTCTTTCTTTCTTTCTTTCTTTCTTTCTTTCTTTCTTCTTTCTCTTTCTTTCTTTCTTTCTTTCTTTCTTTCTTTCTTTCTTTCTTTCTTTCTTTCTTTCTTTCTTCTCTCTCTTTCTTTCTTTCTTTCTTTCTTTCTTTCTTTCTTTCTTTCTTTCTTTCTTTCTTTCTTTCTTTCTTTCTTTCTCTTTCTTTTTCTTTCTTTCTCTTTCTTTTTCTTTCTTTCCTTTCTTCCTCCCTTCCCTTTTCTCCTCTTCCTCCCCCCCCTTCCTCCTCCTCCCCCTCTTCCTCCCCCCCTTCTCCCCTACTCCCCCTTCTCCTCCCCCCCTCCTCCTTCATTCACACCTCACAATGGTTTTCTAATGAGGGCTCATTTTAGTCAGGAATTGTTCTGAGCTTTTATGTGCTTCAGATCACGGGGAGGACATCTCAGAAATGGTCTATTTCCTTAACAAAATCTTCTATTTAAACAGTGCTTTCCTCCTACCTGTCTCTGAGTACTGCAAAGCTTTGGGGGCTGATGACTTTGTTAGGACCCATCTTTACAGAAGAGGCTACAAAAATGGCAGAAGATTAGAGTCAGTATTACCTAAAATTTTCACAGTTGGCAGTAGTGAGTCATAATGGGTAAGGAAAAAAAACAACACCCCAAATCTCTGAAGGCTCTAAGCAGATTCCACCTCCAGCCACTTATGCTACTTTGAAAAAAAGTGCTCAAAATCTGCATTGAGATTTGCACTGAAGATCCAGCATTGTATATGTTTGTGACTGACTTACTTGTGCTGTGATATGCACCTCTTGTGTACCTTCTGTGTAGCTATACTGGTTAAGGCAAGGAATCAAGCCCTTACTCTCTCTGGCACACAGCTGGGATGTTTAAGTTCAGTGTTTTCCCACAGGGTGGATAGGGAAGTCCACCAGGGGCTCTTCCACTAACAGGGACTCAGTAACCTAAGTACAGAGCCTGGGGGCACTGTCGCATTAGGCTGCCATAGGAGACCCTGGACTTGAGTCTAGGGAGCCTGGTGACATGCTTGCAGCCCTGCATTGCATTTTCAGATGAAACCCCAGACTCTAGGGCTTCCTCAGGCTCTTTTAATTAGGCATTGCTTTTCTAATAAGGAGGACCACGACTGTGTCAGAGGGCCCCACACACAGCGGCTGCTAATCAGAACTGGTTAAGTCATAAACAGCATGCTCTGTTCTGATTCTCGGGAGCCAGCTTCTTACGACAACCCCCAAACCATATGCCTGCAGGAAGCAAGCCTTGCGCTACAAAATTAATCTAAGCAACAGTTGCTGCTTACAAAAAAATGTTTAAAAATCTACTCATCTATCCATGCACTTACCTATTTATAAGAATAACATCAGAATACAGGCTCTAGAAACATAGGTGTCACAACTTTATAGTATCTATTTACATGCACACACAAATGGACATAAAACCACAATAATGCAGCTCTTACCTTGAACTTTAATCTTTCCACATAGTGGTATTACATAGTCGTTTAGTAGATCTTGGAAGTGAATCTTGCTAAAATTACCCAAATTATAAGGATTCCCTTTGCCAAATTGTATGTATGGCTTGGCAAGAAGTGCAACTCAAGCTTTTGGGACACAAAATGAAAATAAATTGGATTATTTTAAGTTAAATAACTAAAAAGCATTTCAGAAAATAATTTTTCCCCTAGAGTCTAGTTTCCTTTGTCCAGGTCTAATTTTCTTTATGTGGCTAAAATTACAAGGAAATTTGAGAGTGAACATAATTACTGGACTTAGAGCTTAGCTAGGATTTACTGCTCTCAGTTATTTACCCTATCGCAGCATTTATTGAAGTTCTAGCCATAAATCTTAATAAGAAAATTTAAAAAATCAATATTTAATTAATTTTTAGGAGCCAGATTTTACTGAGTACACCTAATGGTTCTCAAAAACTAATATCCATCAATGAGACAGTTAATAAGTGTGACAGCAGAATATACCTGGTTTTCTACTAGAACTTAGAGAAGAGAGGGGAAACATTAGCAGAGATTGAATGGAAACAAGCATATTTCCTACAGGGATATATATGTGCAACAAAAAATCTGTAAGAATAAAAAAACTTTAAATGGTCATCTTTACTAGAATAATATTCTATTCCCCAATATTGGCAAAGTAAGAGCAACAGAACCTCAACATTCTGATTCTGGAACTGCAGAGATAGGACAAGGGTTATGGTGTTTGCCTTGCATATATAGCCTGCTGTGGTTCAATCCCTGACATGATATGGTCCTCCAAGAGCTGTTGGGCACAGTGCCAGGAAGCCCTGGAAGCTTCTAAACATTGTCAAGTATGGACCTGGGAGGTCCCTGAGAACTGCTAGGATGACCCAAGTAAACCCTGGCATCTCAGGGTCTGATTTTTAACATTTGCACTAAAGGGTTAAGGACAAACCCTCGAATACCAGCTAACCATGCTGTGACTCCTTCAGAGGCTTCCCAGGCCTTCTGAGAACTTCTTGGGAGCTCATTCTTCCTCAATTAAAAAAAAATTAAAGTATCAATTGTGAATATTATACATGATTAATGTTACTAATACTAACATTATTTTTATTTGCTTTTGGTTTTGGAGTCATGCTTGCAAGTCTTCTGGGGCTATTATAGGCTCTTTTCTCAGGACCTTGCTCCTGGAGGTGATCAAAGGTCCATGTGGTGCTGGGATTGAACATGCAAGACAAGTGCCTTAGTCCCTGAACTGTCTCTTCTGTTTTAATATTATTGTTTCATGCTTACAACCATAGTCCTGATTCTTGACCTTTCAGATATTGATTTGGGGAGTGCTCAGGGTATCATATAGGATGCCGGAGATTGAACCCAGGTCACTTGTATACAAGGCAAGAACCCTACTCCCCTCTGTATTATCTCATCTGCCTCAACAATCTGAGGCTGTATTTTATCCTTGGTGCTACCCACACAAATTCAGCGATATCTCAGCAGTTCTGCTCTTGGGATCTCTCATACTACAACAGAATGTGCAAACTCTGGAGCTTTGCAACGAGGTGTGTGTGAGCAGCACAACTGAAGTGTGTAACCCCTGGCAAGCAGCACAACTGAAGTATGTAAAAACCAAGACCAGGAGAGCAACCCTTACAAATGCATTTTCCTATACATGGATGTACATGGAATCTATTATGCTGAGTGAAATAAGTCAGAGGGAGAGAGATAGACACAGAATAGTCTCACTCATCTATGGGTTTTAAGGAAGATAAAGGATGTTGTTGTAATAATGCCCAGAGACAATGGAGATGAGGGCTGGAAGGCCCATCTCATGATATGAAGCTCACTACAGAGAGTGATGAGTGGAGTTAGAGAGATAACTACACTGACAACTATAGTGATGATGTTAATGAGTGAGAGATGTAGTGTTTGTCTTGATATAGATGGGGGAGTGGGGAGAGGGAGATTGGGGACATTGGTGATGGGAATGTTGTCCTGGTGAAAGGGAAGTGTTCTTTTTATGACTGAAACCTAACTATAATCATGTTTGTGATCAAGGTGCTTGAATAAAGATAATATTTTTTAAAAATGCATGTGAGCACCACAGACACTGGCAAGAACCAGGACCAAAATGTGAGAACACTGATTATGCATAGAACCACCAATGATCACAACCATAACTACAAAAGGAAAGGAAGAGAATTTTTTCTTTTTTTTTTCTTTTGAATCACTATGAGATAGTTACAAAGTTGTTCATGATTTAGTTTCAGTTTTACAGTCTCCAACACCATCTCTTCACCAGTGCATATTTCCCGACACCAGTGTCCCCAGTTTGCTTCCTGGCCTCCCGCTGGCCTACCCTGTCCCTCCTCTATGACAGACATCTCTCTCTCTCTCTTTCTCTCTCCCAGCCCTCCCTATCTCTTCCCTTTTCCCCATTTGAACACTGGCTTACAATATGATTACTAAAAGAGCATCATTCATATTACTTTACTTCTTTTCAGTACCCAATTCTTGTCCAGAGTGACCATTTCCAAATATTTTTCTAATGAATGACTGCTTCTCTGCCCTAATTGCACTACCCTCATATTTGTGGCAAGCTTTCTACCATAGACAAGTCTTCCTGGTTCTCATCTCTATTGTCTTTGGGTATCATTACCATGTAATTTTTTTAAAATAAATTATATTTAATAAATATAATTTTAATCACTAAGTTCTTCCTCATCTCTAAATATGTGCTTTTCTTTATTCTTGGGCGCTTGAATCATCTGATGTTGAGGGACCTGCTGAACCAGGTTTCCATTTATTTTGCTCTTCTTCATCTTTGGCTTGCTGGAAAGCTATGGCCTGACTGAGGCCGTCAAGAGCAGAGTCCTCACCTTCATCTTCACTCTCTTCATCAATTTCTTCTTCTGGTTCAGGAATTTTCTTCTTTTTCTTTTTCTCTTTTTCCTTAGGAGGTTCAAGTTCTCCAAGAACATTTTTGGGACAGGCATAACTTAAGTGTCCACTTTCCCCACATTCATAACACTTAGATTTATCAAAGTAGTTTCGTCTTCGGATAAACTCAGCTGCTCTTCTATTGTCAATAGCAATGCTTGCTTTTATCACTCTACCAAATAACTGTTGTTTACGGCTCTGGTACATTTTTGTGCGGAGTCTTTATCCAAAAGCAAAATAAATGCAACTCCTTTACTCTTCCTGGTATCCTTATCTTTCATTATAGTAACCTTCACAACTTTGCCATACTTGGAAAATATCTTCAGGTGAGCAGGCCGAGAGTTCAGCCAAGCTCCCCCGAGCTCACTTCCGGAAGTGCATCTTCCCGCAGCCCCAGCACGGGCTTTCCCCACCATTTAATTTTTAATATCCCACAATGAGTACAATTATGCTTTGTCTATCCTTATCCCTCTGACTCATTTCACTCAGCATAATACTCTCCATATCCATCCACTTATAGGCAAATTTCATGACTTAATTTTTCCTGACAGCTTCATAGTATTCCATTGTGTATGTGTATCAAAGTTTCTTTATTCACTCATCTGTTGTCAGACATTTGAGTTATATCCAGATTTTGGCAGTTGTGAATTGAACTGTAATGAACATAGAAGTACAGTTGCCTTTTTTGCATTGTGTTTTTGGGTTCCTAGGGTATATTCCCAAGAGCAGTATTTCTGGGGAACGTTTCATTTTTAACTTTGGATATTTTAACTTCGAAATATTTTCTTTTCATTTTCTTATATTTGTATATTATTTATTATTTTATTATAATAATTTAAATATACTATATGTAATACATATTAGTTTGGGGCCATATCTGGCAGTGCTCAGGGATTACTTCTGGGTGACCATCTGTGGTGCCCAGAATTGAACCTGGGTCTGCCACATGCAAGCAAGCACCCTACGCTTTGTACTCTGGCCCAAGAGGTCACTCCCTTTCCTTATCTCTCCAGCCTCTGTAATATTTATTTTTAAATGTCTATTTTTAAAAGTCTATCAGAATATAGATGGACTATATCTTGGGAGATAATGTTGAGTCTAGATTTAGGTTTCAACAATCTCAGGAGGCCAGTGACCAGTGGCTCATAGGGAGAAAAATAAAGAACCATTGCAAATAGGGACCATTATTCAACCTATGTTCTCTCTGGTGCCACACCTGGATGGTATTCAGAGGCTACTTTTCCTGGCTGTGCTTGGTGATTGATTCCAGCAGTGCTTGGGGGGATATTATGGAATATTGTGGAATATTGTGCCTGGGGAAATATCACTTGCTTGAAAGCATGTACGTAGCCCTTGAATCTATCTCTCTGGCCCCATCATTGCACTTGATAAAAATATTTTAGAATGCTGCATTGGAGTAAAGGGACTCAGGCTTAGGAGGACCAGGCAAATGTCCACAGAATGTGGACAGGAGGAGGAGGCAGGAATGTCCACAGAACCCTTTTATTAACTGGCTGCAGGTGAAAGAGTACTGGAACAAACTACAAAGAATGTGTTGAGGTAGTACATCTGCTTACAGCCTAACTGTGCCACTAGGAAACAGGCCTGGTAAAAAGGTAATGCTGATAATGTCTCTCCTTGGGTGTCCATGCAGGATCTAGCAAGGACCCAGCAAAAGCATCCTTTTCATTTAGCTGCAGGAGAATAGTAGGAAATAAACTCTACAAATTAGCATGTTGGCATGCCCAATTAATGTGTTCTGTACTAGTTGCTAGAGTAACGATTCAGTTTGTTTTCTGTTATGCTTAATTCCTTTAAAGAGTGATTATGAAAAAAAAAAAAAAAAAAAGAGTGATTATGAAGAGAGAAGTAGAAAGATACCAAGGTGAAGGAAAGAATGAATATATAGGGTTTTGATTTTTAAGCTTTCCTCTAAAAGTACACAAATTCTGGCAAAAGACTATAATCACTGAAAATTGTACCAGTATAATGTTGCTAGGCTAGTCTTAGACTCTAGTAGGAGTAAGTGAGGTGCCATTTAAATGAGTTATAAATAAGCTCATATACTGTATAAATAAGCTCCATACAACATGCTCCTTTTAGATGGAAATTTTAGAAAACCAGTTCAATGAAGGCATTAAGAAATTCTAGAATTTCTTAAAAAGAAATTAGTTTGCTGTTAAGTTTCCCAATGACTAAAGACAATGGACCTGAAAACAGTCCCTACATCTGAGTTGCTATATTGGATGGACAAGTGCATATTTTGATTTAAGGAACTTTTTGATGACTGTGAGAGTTTGAGTCATTAGGGTTCCAGCTCCCTCGGCTGTACATACGTTGCAAGCCTCAAACACAGTGAGTGCCTTAATGAAGTCTACTCACTTCCATGCATTTGCTATCAGAGACTCGCATATATTTGACTTAATGGCATGCTCTTTTTGGTTTTCTATTCTAATTTTGATAAATGAGTTCAGAGAAGGCTTTGATGAGCTTAGAAAGAGCCTTCTTTCTAGCTAAGGCACTTGCTTGCTCTTCTCCCCTGACACAGTTCATGTGAACAGTGTTTGGAGAGAGAACAAGTAAGCAGAGACCACAGGACTGGGTGTGTTCGTTTCCCTGGGCCTTGATAAATTACTTTCCTTAGATCAACATGGCACCCTGTTACCTGCCTAAGATATGGAATGGATCATCTTGTGTCCTCCTAAGGGACATACCATGGCAGTGGCTAATAAAGGCCTCTATATTTTGAAAGCACTTTTGTGTTTGTCTGAACTTCCATGGTTTCTCTCAGCCTTCGAGTCAACTTATATTTATTTCCAAAGACTAACTAACTAACTCTGATCTTTCTTGATCAGACCAAAGAGCTCAACCCTAGTACCCACTTTGCATTTAGGAGACCCTTGTTTAATCTTGGTCCCCTGACTACCACCAGGAGCACCTCTCAAGAATAGAACTGGGAGCAGCCTCCAAACACTGTGGTATATGAGCCCCCCCCAACAACAAAACAACAAAGTCCTTCCTGATCCCCCTCCTTCCCATCTCTGCTTTTGTTTTGCTCTCCCCTATACCCTGGCATGGAGCTACAGAGTCTTTTAACTTCCCTTCCAATCTGCCCATAATCTGCGAGGTTGCTTAAAAGCTGGTATTTGAAATTCCTCCAAACATTTCCCAGCTGTCTTGTGTTTCCCCGGGGAGTGGTGTAGTTAGCAATGGAGAACATAACTCTCCCGGTTGGATTTTCAAGGACTGGGAAGCAAGAAGTCTCTACCTGCAATTTATCATCCAGCATTTTAAATTATTCATATTGATTTCCAATCTTTACAGATTGCATGTGATCACATGAGCACAGACAACCTCGCTACAGGCTCCAGCCCCACAAACAAGCCCTGGTCTGTCTGTCTTGATGACAGATTTGGCTTAGCTCATCAAATCCGCAACAAGCAGTGCCGCCTCTATTCTTTAGGGTAAGTAATGTTTGCAGCCAAAGAAAACGAAACCACTTGTGTAGGCAGCCAAGGCTTTCTCAGCAATGTAAAATTATGGAAGGCTGCAGTGTGAAACTGTGCTGTGCCTCCTGCCCTCCTGTCTGCTAGTGACTGCATGCACTGGCATTTCATGCACAGTGGCCTGGCTCTGCTCGCTCCCTTTCTGCTGGTGGCAAGTTAGTGGTTTCCATTTTCACCATAATGATAAGTCATATGTCAAAAATTTGATATACAATTTTGATAAGACAGTATCCACTGTTGGACTAATATGTCTTCTGTCAACAGTGAATCTGTGTATACTTTTCATTGAGAGAGGGAGGGAAGAAAACAGAGATGTCGTAACAGTGAGGGGAAATTGATATTCAGTTATTCAGTCTGTAGCTGACCTAAATTTTACAAATGGATTTAGAGAGCTTTTCATAAAAGGGTGAGTATCAAATAATAAGACTATTTCACACTCAAAAAGTTCTCATATAAACAGTCCTAATTTAAAACTGATGTATGACTAAAAAAATAAGGCAAGAAGATCTACAATTCTTTATGTTTCGAACATTGTGTCCCTTAGACTATGTAGAAGCTCTGTGGTGATGATCTGAACAAGATCCCTGAAGCCATAACACTGTACTGGGGATTTTAATGCATACTAATTTCTCAGAAAAGTTTCTCTTCACCTCTTAAATTTACACTAAGATGGACAGAGTGTCACTCCTGGCTCTGTGCTTGGGACAGAGAGTGCTCCTGGAGGGGTTCAGGAATTGAACTCGGGCCTCATGCTTACAGAGCATACACTTGGCTGTTGAACCACCTTTCTGACCTGGTCAAGGATCTTGACCAGTGCTGGCTCTGGGATGATGCTGGTGCAAGTCTCCTAAAGGTGAGGCCATGAGACTGTCATTCAGGTCAATATTTCTGAAGTATGATTCTTAGCCTAGTTGGTATTTAAGAAAATGTATGTGCATGGGAGAGGAATTTTGAGGTCACACCCAGAGGCACTCAGGCTTACTTCTGACTCCAAAGGGGCTCTGAAGGTCATATGAATGTCAGCAATCAAACTTGGGTCAGTCACATGCAAGACAAACAGCTTATTCCCTAGACTATCCTTTCTGCCTTTGCTATTTATTTTTTTGAACAAAAGTTTCAAATGAGAGGTTTAGGACAATGAAAACATCTTGTATTAGTTAAATAAAGGTTGAGGGTATTTATTAGATTTTTTTGGTACACAGTAAGCACTCAATATGTTCACTACATGGGGCCAGAGATATGGCTCAAAGGCAAAAGATATGCTAGAGTCAATGTTTTACATCCAGGGTTGGGTTCATCCCTGGCATTGCATGGTCCCCTGAATATTGGGAAGTTACCTCCAAATACCATCCCAGGGATAGCCCCTCATTACCACCAGGTATGGCCCCAAACCAGAAAAAAATTATATATATACATATATACATACATATGTATATGTATGTGTATATATATATATATATATATATATATATATATATATATATATATATATCCTAATCAGTGCTTGAAGTAAGGAGCCTAAGGAGGAAGCTGGTTATGTAAGGATTAAGAGGGTAGATGATTAGGAAATGAGTCGCTCAGCCAGTTGATTAGAATAGAGTTCTTCCTCCCTTTGCTCAGAACCCATCAGCTATGCTTTGAGCATGTAGAAAGAATGCAAAGTTGTGACAGTAGAGTTTGTTTTATCTCATATTAAAAATGTATGAAAGTAGGTCATAAAAATAATTGCATAGTACCACATGCAAATTGGAAATCTCAGCTTGGTCCAATTTTCTTGCTCCAAACTGCCTTTATGATTTGCATAATATTTTACACCCAGAAATAATTCCATTTAAAGCATAAAATGGAATAAAACAAAACTGGGGATGTTGTTTTGGGGGTGGTTTTTTTTTTTTTTTTTTGCTCCTTTTTGCTTTCACTTTGGAACCTTTGGACAAGATGGCTTAGCTGTAAGATTTTAGATTATTGATTACTTGCAAAAAGATAGTACTTTCATTTAATGCTCACTATTCCAAATCAAATTTATAAAGAGCAGATTAGAATAGTAAATCCCACAGGGTAAAGAAATTAATATATTAGAAGTGTTAACATTTGATTAAAATCATAAATATTCTTCATTGAAAGCTGGAAACTAAAACAATTCTTCTGGGGCCAGAGTGGTGGCGTGGAGCAGTAAGGCATTTGCCTTGCTGGCGCTAGCCTAAGAGGACTAAGGTTCAATCTCCCAGCATCCCCATGGTACCCCAAGCCAGGAGCAATTTCTGAGTGTATAGCCAAGAGTAACCCCTGAGCATCACCGGGTGTGGCCGAAAATAAACAAAAACAAAACTAAACTAAAAAACTAAAAAACGGGGCCGGGCGGTGGCGCTAGAGGTAAAGTGCCTGACTTGCCTGCGCTAGCCTTGGACAGACGGCGGTTCGATCCCCTGGCATCCCATATGGTCCCCCAAGCCAGGAGTGACTTCTGAGCGCATAGCCAGGAGTAACCCCTGAGCGTCACCGGGTGTGGCCCAAAAAACAAACAGAAAACAACAACAACAACAAAAAAACAAAAAACAAAAAACTAAAAAACAATTCTTCTAGAGGCTGAAGAAATAGTACAGGGAATAAGGCATTATTACCCTTGCATGCCACTGACACTGGTCCAATCCTTGACACCGCATATGTTTCCCTGAGAAAGACTAAGAATGATCCCTATAGGGCCCAAGCAATAGCACAGTGGGTAGGGCATTTGCCTTGCACACAGTTCACCTGGGTTTGTTCCCTAGCATCCCATATGGTTTCCTGAGCCCATCAGGAGTAGTTTCTGAGCTCAGATTCAGGAGAAACCCCTGAGTTTTACTGGGTATAGCCCAAAACCCAAAACTAAAAAATAATAATAATGAAAGAGTGATACCTGAGCACAGAGCCAGGAATAGTCTCTGATTACTGCCCAGTGTCATATCCCTTCCTCCCTTCCCCCAAACACACACACACACACACACACACACAATGTTTTGGTTGTAGACACATACACACATACATTGATTATTAGGGAATCTACATTCCTCTTCTGGGGTGAATTGCTTGCCTAGGAGCCAAGAGAATGGACAATGAACAACAGCTCACTTGGTGCTAAGACAGGCTGGATGTGGAGGTCCTGAAACAAGACAGAACAGGAAGCTAGGCCCTGAATTTCCAACATTTAGCAATGTTGGGGTAGTGACAGGGGAGAGGGAAAGGGAGGAGGCAGGGAAGTGACAGGACTGTGGCAGCAGTTGGCCCTGGTCCTTCCCATCCTAATTACAAAGAGGACTCTGCAGCCATGAAAGGTGGCCAAGGAGAAATGGAGACACAAGGGCCTCAAGAGTCATAAGGTGAAGGCCAGCAGCCCTGCTTTTATATGCTGGCTCCTTCATCCTGGCCCCGTGAGCACTGAAGCTGGCATCTTCCACCTTCTCTCTAATACTTGATCACCAGAAGTCAAATATAAGATATAATATATGGTATTTTTTCCGGGAGTAGTGCTCCATGAAATTCAATTTCATGATATTAAAATCAGAGCCATTTCAGTTATGTAATGGGATTAAATAGACCAATTGAAGTAGGAAAAAAAGAACAGGAAAGATCTTATTGCAGGTAAGGCACTAGCCTTGAATATGGCTGACCTTAGTTTAATCTTCTTATGATCCCTTGAGCCAGGAGTGATCCCTGAGCAAAAAGCCAGGAGTAATCCCAGAGAACCACTAAATTTGGCCCCCATACTGAAAACAAAACAAAAAATTTAAAACATAGGATGAGAGGGAGAATATATGAGTTTCCCCATCAAGGGGAAAGAAATGAAGAGAGTCTATGGATTAATTACACAGATAATATAAATGTCCCCCAATACCTGAAAGTAAAACATGCTTGTTGATTTGACTTGATAGGTAATATTTTTGGAGGGAGAGGGAATCTGGCAATATGATTACCAGCAATTAATATAGGATAAGAACCTTGAGTATTCCCATATTACCTTACCCACCCTTACCCCTCCAAATAACCCACTAAGTTGAAAGAGAACTATTTATTTTTGGTTGGCATTTTTATGTACTGTATGATTTTAGTTAAGGATAATTCTGTGAATCTTCTACAATGGAAGGATGATGTGGGGAGATAGTGGATCATGTGGAGGATGAGGAATGGGGATGCTCATTCAAAACAATTGGAAAAAAAAATCACAGTTTTTGCAACCCCAGGGATTGAACCCAGCATCTCACATAGACAAGGCCTGGACTGTACTGCTAAGCCCCTCTCCAGCCCTTGGACAAATCATCTATTTTATACTTCATACCAACAATTGTTTCTCTAGGTTAGGAATGGGCATGAAAGACAAAACTTAGAAAATGAATAGGTAATATTTTACATCTCTTTGTTAGTTCTTTGGTAGGTTGTACCAAAGTGTTGGATGCAAAACACTAATACTCAGAATAAGATAGAATAAAATTTGATAGGTGACACATACTTAGACTACAAAATCCAATATTTGATTTTTAAAAATCTGGAGCACTCAATTGCCATGGGCATTTCAAGAGGAATGAAGGCACTCCAGAGCCAACAATTTTTTAATTAAAGTAGTTTACTTAACTAATAGTAGATATAATAGAAGAATAAAAAATCATTGATTCTCTTATAAAGTTTTTTCTAACCCCATATTCTCACAAAATAATATTATAGAACATCTTTCAAATAATAGACATCTTCCTTGGATCTGGTGTTTGACCTTTGAGATGTTGAAGAGGAATCATGGTAGTTCGTCTATTACAAATAAATTTGGATATTTATTCCCTTTCTATTTTTTCAACAACCCTGAGATATAATGGCCTACATGTACCAAATTATTCATTGTGATCTCAAACCCTTAACATGTAGGATGATATTCACAAGCATAAGTTATTTGATTTTTCTTTCTATACTCATATTGAGAAATGTTATAGTGTTCATGTTACCTCTAAATAAACATATTTAATTGTCTAACTGTTAAGAAATGGTGAAGGACTAGAAAGATAGTACAAGGGTTATGCACACATCCTTGTTTTGATTCCTGGCATGTCATGTGGTCCCTGAGCATCTCAGGAGTGATTCCTGAGCTCAGATCCTGGATTAAGACTGAGCACAGCAAAATGGGGCCCATTCTCAAAAAAAGAAAAAAAAAGATGAAAAGAAAAATAAATGGTAATAGCAGGAGTAGTTAGTTGTTCACAAATATTCACTCTCTCTTTCTTTGGTAACAAAATTCCGAAGGTTATATCAGATAGACTGCCTTGATGAAGATGATATTTAGTCTAGCTAGAAGGGTCCAAAAGTATCGGTTTGAACAACAAGACATACATGTAAGTGCTGTGTGTAACTTTGGGGACTTGATGTGACATTTATGTGCCATTCGACCTTCCTGAACTCTGACATGACAAAAGGGAAGGGAAAAAACTGACTTAGATCTACAGAGTCACCATTGCCCTTTATTTCTTGCTCTATGCAATAAACATAATGTTGAAAATTTCTATAAAGGAATATGTTCTACAGTGAATTTTCATTCCCATTAGATGAGTAGAAAAGGATTTTCTTACAGAGTCTCTTTTTATTAATGAAATGATACTTATTTGAAATTCAGGTGATATGTTTAGAAATCCTTCCTTGTGACTAGCTTTGAGTTTCTTCAGATCAAGCATAATGTCTCTGGTGTTTAGTGTGAATTTTCATACACTGAAAGCATTCTATAAAGATTTGTGTATACAATGAAGAAGCCAATAGAAGGTAGCTCATCCTATGCCTGGGTGGCTATGTTGAAATCTCTTCTGGGAATTCCAGACCCCATCCAATAAATTTCTTTCTCTTAGAGGACTACTTTGTAGGTCTTTGGTTATAAGCTACTACCCATCACTGACAAATCAGAAATGAGCAATATTGAGCCCTTTACTTCAACTTCCTTAAAACAAACAAACAAAAAACAGTAGGGTCCTTACTTGGAGCTGAGGCAGAGGAGGGACAAACTAACTCAGGGCTTAACATTTGTTCTACCCCTTGAGCCACATCCCCAACCCCCAACTTCAAGGAGCTTTACTGTGTAGTAAATTGATAATTTTCTATATCCCCATGACCACAAAGATTCCCTCCTTGGTCCTATGTCCAGTAATCAAGAATATACTTTGGAATTACATGAACTGAATTTGATTCCTGACTTTCCAGCTTTTAGTACACCACAAGCATCTTACATTTGGTTTTTCTCTTGCTTTTTATACCTACTACATACGTGACTATTTTATTTTATTTTTGTTTTTTGGGGCCATACCTGCCGGTGCTCAGGAATTACTCCTGGCACTATGCTCAGAAGTCACTTCTGAGAAGCTCGGGGACCATATGGGATGTTGGGGATCGAACCTCTGTCTATCCTGGGTCAGCTGTATGCAAGGCTAACACCCTACCACTGTGCTACCACTCCGGCCCCACTTGACTAATTTAAACTAAGATTAAAGAAAAATTGTTTTGAGGGCATGAATTAATTTTGTGAGATAGCTATTTTCTGTGCTGTTTATATAGAAAACCACCTGAATTATACCCTTCATATCTATACAGTTCAATCATGCATGCAAGTTATTTTTAACAGATCTATACAAATTTTAAAAAGATACAACTTTGAATATATGAATGTCAGAATTGCAGATGTTAGCCAAATTCAGTTTATTGCTTAATCAGATAAATATATTTCTAAATAAGATAGTTCTGAGTAAATAAGAAATTTATAAAGTACATAAATTTCCCGGATGATGAGCTATCTACTGATTACTGAAGTATAAGTAATTCACAATTTCTTCCCCCTACTTATGTGAATGTAGGTGAGGTCTTTGGCTTTTTGAGTCCTGTCCAGTAGAACCACATACTATATCTGAAAATACATTAAATTTCTGTTACTTTTTTAATGGGGGACTGGGATTGGATCACACACTGCAGTATTCAGGATATATTCTTAGATATATGCTGAGGAATGACTTAGTAGTGCTCAGGAGTCCTTAAGCAGTACAGATATTGAACTAGTTTATTATCCCACTCTCTCTTTTTTGAGCAAAGAATGCATTTTTATTTTATAATTTATTCACTATTTTAGGAGGGATGCTCAGGGAGTTCATTCTGGCCTATCGTTCTTGTCCAGTCAGCAGGAGATCAATGTAAGAGCCTGCGGATACAGTGCTGCCCAGTTCCCCTCAGTACTGGGGATTACCTGAGCTACCGCAGCAGCGCTCAGAGACCTCCAAAGTCATATACCTGATGATGCTTGGAGGACTATGTTCTTCCAGTGATCAAATAAAGATCAGAGGCATGCAAGGCCTTAATCTTGGTGGTTTAATGGTTTATATTTTTCAAAATTGGGTTTTAAAGGCTTCTACATATTTGAGTGTGAGATTCTATGCTCTGCACATAACAGATAAGTATCTGTTAAGTATTTTCTTTTACCCAAAAGCTTCTATCAATTGTGATTTTTTGTTAAAGAAAATTTGTTTAATGTCTGCAGTTAGGTATTAAGACAGGAGAAGGAATGAAGCAACGAAGAACTGTCTAGCTACTCTCATACTCTCAACACTTTTTGCTTTTGCCTGTTCTTTGTTACCTGGGTTCCATTTGCTTTCTTTTTGTAAAGATAAAAATTTTTATAGACAAAAATTTTTATTTATAGCATAAATAAATATCATGCAATGTATGCTTAGTCATTTTAGCAAGAAATTCCTGAGCACTTACAATGTCTCCACACTGTACTAAGAGCTAGTGACCAGCTCCTGATCATACGATGATACTATTACCATTTGCTTTCTTTATAGGCTGGGCAGTGATGATACTCAGTTTGAGGTAAACATGGCCAATGGTGGATGTGAAGTACATCGTTTTGATCCAAGTATTAAATCAGCTCACAGCCTGGAAAGTCAGCACCTTTGGTACCACCGCTTGTCTGTCGACTGGCGAGACCCCCATCCAGCTGTTGCTGCCCATAAACTGCATAGCAACACTAGAAAACTGGGAGCTATTTTGAATGAATTTGGGCATCATAAGGTAAGATTTTTAAATATCATCGTATAAACAAGTAAGCTCCAAAACTCATGGACTATCATTTTTCCAATGCAAAACAACAATTGATAGTTGAAAGTCCAGTATTAATTAATGAGTCATCATTATTTATAGAGTCAGTTCTGTCTTCAAACCATTTTGGCATTAATAGATATCTTTGAATTACTTGAAGAGTTTAGTTGCTATTGAGTAGTGCCAATGTTATAGCCAAGTTTGAGCAAAGAAGATGAAGAAGCATCTTTTGGCATAGATTCAAGAATATCATTTTCTTTCATCAGTTGGTTTAAAACTTTCAGACAAATAAGTCTCATACCAAAAACAATCAGTCAAATTTATGTTTGATAAGAGATTACTTATGGGTGATGTTTATTGTAAAAACTATTTTTTGTGTGTAATAACTATTTTGATTACCTGGCAATAGAAGTCAGAAAAAGTAAGACTTTGCTTTGATTAAAATGTACATTGTAAAATTGAATAGATACGGTATGTATTGCAACTGACATCATTATGTTGAAGGATGTCAAATCTCTGCTAATATTTTTTATTGTGAATGAATAGTAAAAAAAATGTATTCAATCTTTGATCCTTTAAAGCGGGTTATAGTGGGGATCTGAGCTCATTGCATGTTGTGGACAGATACTAAAAAACCTTTTCTGAGTGTGTATGTTTGGCTTGAGTTTAATTATCAGTTCCTCTTGAGTGTGGACTCTACTAGTTTATTGTTCCTAGCCAGAGTTGCTATGTAATTTAAAATACGCCAAATGAGTGTTTATGGGAGAAAATGCACCTGGACTCAATTTTAAACTAAGTTTACTTCTTTTTTTTTCTTTTTCTTTTTTTCTTTTTTGGTTTTTGGGCACACCCGGCGATGCTCAGGGATTACTCCTGGCTGTCTGCTCAGAAATAGCTCCTGGCAGGCACGGGGGACCATATGGGACACCGGGATTTGAACCAACTACCTTTGGTCCTGATGGGCTGCTTGCAAGGCAAACGCTGCTGTGCTATCTCTCCGGGCCCCTAACTTTATTTCTTGATAAAGGTCTTTACTTACTCATTATTCTTCATCTCCAACTTTTCTATTCTTAATTCTTCCCTTTAATTAGGAGGAAATTCTTTACGAACAACTTCAAGGAATTTGGTGCTGTTGTAACATGTTTAATGATTGAATTGTATTTAACTTTGTCTCTGAGGGTAAGTAGCACTTAATAGTTAGAAACCTTTAATGAGACATTTTGGATATTTGGTAATATCTCTGAACAGAACCCAGAGGTGGAGACAAGTTTTAGAAATTTGTTTGCTTTTTGCCACTTGTCACCTTCATAGGACTATTTCTTAGAGTCTAAAATTACAGGCTTCGTTTTTTAGTACATCAACTCTTGAGTCTCAAAGAGTCAACTATGGATTTTTTGTGTTCATTTAGGAGTCTTACTTCCCTTCCTAACATTTTTTTCCATCCTGATCCTATCGACACCACCACCACCCCCACTCCAAGGACAAGACTGATTAAAGAGATGAATGAAACTCAAAAGTCGTTTTGCTTTTGTGGATAAAAATTTAGCAAAAGATTTGGTAAATATAGTGATGGAGGTAAATTTTACCAAGTATAGACCATTTGGCAAAATTCAGCCTTTAATATAATTTGAGGGGCCAGAGAGATAGTGCCAAAGATAAGGTATTTGCCTGGTATAGTGTAGATCCTGGTCCAATGCTTGGCACTACTTACAGTCCCTGAGCATTGTCTGGAATCAGTCCTTAGCACATAGACAGGAATTGTTCCTAGGAACTGCTGAATATGCCACCACCTTTAAGGAATTTTTAGATACCAGGTATACAAGTGAATTGTGGTTTTTTTCAAATGATATATATTTAAAATAGAATATCCATTGCTTTACCACTGGTCCATAATGTGTATAGACCCTCCTATAATTTTCATATTAGTTCTAGTGTATTAATCAGATTAAATCTACCCCTTCGACTCATTGCTCTTTATTATTCCAAACTCCCTTTCCTTCTGGTTATCATCCAATTTTTCCTCAGAGTAATGTTTGTTAATGATTTGCTTTACTTATTTATATCCACAAATGTATGGGTATTTATCTTTTACTTTCTGACTTATTTTGTTTTCAATAATCATTTCAAATATCTACCTCTATCCTTATTGAATAGAGATTGGATAGAAATAGGTAATACTTAATCTTCTTGTGTGTTTGTTTGGTGGGGCACACCCAGCTGTTGTCATGACTTACTCCTGGCTTGGCACTCAGGAATCACTTCTGGCAGCTTGGGGGACCACTTGAGGTACCAGGGATCAAACCAGAATTGACCGCACACAAGGCAAGCACCCTATCCACTGCACTATCTTTCTGGTAACTATCTTTCTGATCCTCAAATTTAAAAATTTTTAAAATCACTGAGTAGTATCCCATTGAGAAGCTGTATAACAACTTCATTATCTTCATCTGTGCTTGCAGTGAACAGAGGATACACCTGTCTTTTCAAATTAGTGTTTTTCTGTCTTTTAGAGTAATATATAGAAGGAGACTCACTGGGCTGTATAGTAAAGCTGGTTTTAGTATTTCAAGAAGACTTTATTCTGTTTTCCTTAGAGTTGACACCAACTGAATAAATTGTGCTTAAAAGAATACTCCACAAACATTGCAGAGACAGATATTTTTGCTAAGGATGGAGTAAAACCCTTTATAACATTGCTCCTGAGACAGAAAAATAAGGATAATACTTAAAAACAGTCATATTTCAAAACATATTTTTGCTATTCTCAGGTTGCTTAATTTTATTAAAAATACTATTAACACTCTAACATGCTAAAGATGGCAAACTTTTGAGTTGTTTATATCGCAACAAAAGTGATATTAACAAAGATAGGCCACTGACTCAGAATTCCTAGGTATGTATTTTCTGCTTTAAAAATGTCCTTGTTGAAGAATTCAAAAGATACTGATATTCTTTCATAGAGATTTTCATGACTTCTTTCAAACAAAACTAGCAAAAGCTAAATCTTCCAGTAAATGATTGCAACCATTAGGAATATACCTCTAGGAGCAACCTCCTGCCAGATGAAAGGAAACCTAGTTTAGCAAGCAAGGTCTCTGTTTTTATTTTCTGAATGTGTACAGACACTGGTAAAAAAAAAAAATAATGCATCGCACACAGGGGAAGCAAATAGCAATGTCTGTGCACACTAAAAAAAAAGTCTGCATTTTCCACTCATTTTTCCCCTGGAAAATGATTATAGCAACCCATGTTGTTGTTTTTTCCAGTTGTGTCATTTTTACATCATAAATTTAAAATGCCTAAGTTTGGTGATGTTATGCATATTAAAACTGTGATTTTTTTTCTACTTTAATCCATACCTTGATTCTTGATACGTAGGCAAAAAATGTAGGCAGAAATCAAAAGCATAATTCTGAGATGGTGACAGAAAAGAGGCATATGGTTTTTATGCTGCTTAAAAAAACTCTTGGGTAATTTTAACTTCAAACTATAAATCAAAAACCCTTTCTTAAGCATCAAGCAAGAGCCACTGCATCAGCGAAAACCTGGGAATCAGGAGTGTGGTCTGTCATGAAGTACTGTCACCCGGGTTTTACCTTATTGAAATGATGGAGTATCTTTTCTTTGCGGAAATGCTTGTTGTTATAACTAAACATAAAGTTTTTCCAGCAGGTGACTTAGAAATACTGAATCAGAGGGTTGGGAGATAGTACAGGGATTAAAGTGCTTGCCTCGCATGTAACTGTTCTGGCACTGTATATAGTTCCCTGGATACCCAAGAGTGACCTCTAATCATAGAGCCAGGAATATCTAGATCTTGAGCACCCCTGAATGCAGCCCAACTCTACCCTCTCTTTTAACTATCAAAGAAAAATAAATATTGAATCTAAAATCTATAATAATCAAAATGGCTTTTTTCTTTCCCTAAAAACTTTATTACATAAAGTATCCTAAAAAAAGACCTAGGCTAGTTAATGAGAACTTATTACTGTTTTCAGTCCTTAACCATTCTGATGTTAATATGAATTACAGGCCTGTCTTGAGCTTTGCTTCACTAATCTAAGTTTGAAGCATGGGTACTCTAGCTAGGATTCTTTAAAGAATTTGATCAAAGTATGGTGTGAGGGGCATCTATATATTTTTTCTTTTCAGGAATAATATAGTAGGAATTTTTTTTTAGAAAAACACTTACCTCACCCAATTCTTAACAAGAGTTTGTTCCATTTTGTTTTGGGGGAAGTGTCAGGTTTTAAGCCCAGGGTTTACATACATGCAAAGCAAGTGCTTTAGCCCCTATATTATCAACCCTACTACTGAGCCACATCTCATACTACCAGATATCAGAGGTTTGAAGAGTAGGAGAGGGGTTTGGGAAGGAGGCCATACTTGCTGGTGCACAGGGACCATGAGCATATGGTGCTAGAAATAAAACAAGGATTGGCTGAATACAAGACACACAACCTAAGCCCTGTATTATCTCTCCTGCCCCAGACAAATAAGTTTCTAATGAAAAATTAGTGTAAAACAAGGGCAGCTGGTTCCTCAGAGTGGTCACAGAGAACTATTGTTTGTGATACTGGGGCCCAAGCAGGCTTGCAGGCAATTAAGGAAAGTAAACACTGTGCCATATGGAAATTAAATAAACTGGAGAATTAATACAGAGCAGATGTATCTGCAGAGTTGGGGTTCATCTCAGACCTGAGCAGGGCTGGACTTCCTGGCCACATTGTACCCTCCTCAATGGGTGCTGCCTGCTGGCTGAGGGCCCCTTTTCATGAGTCCCCTGGGTGGGAGGTGGACTAGCTTTTTAATCACAAAACCTTTGTTCTGTTGCATGGTCCCTGCTGTGTTTGAAAGAATATAGATTTTGAAATTTAACTATGAAAAGATTTATGTTTGCTTATCCAATTGGCAAATATAAACAAGATTCTGCCCACATTGGAATGTTTGTTGGAAATAATATTCACGCTTTGCTGCCAGAAACAGTTATTCTATTTCAAGATGACTTACTATTGATCATTTGTATAAATTATATCATCTTTCTATTTTCTAGATGATTTTTAGAAATCTTTGTCTTAAATTATTTTCTTTTGTTGTTATTGTTGTTCCCACACCCAGCTGTGCTCAGAACTTACTCGTGGTTTTGTGTTCAGGAATCACTCCTTGAAGACACTCAGAACTAAATGTGGTAACAGGGATCAAAACGGGTCAGTCGCAAGCAAAGCAAGCACCTTAACCCCTGTACTATCTCTTTGGACTTTTATTTACTTGGTTTTTGGGCCACACCCAGCAATGCTCAGTACTTATTTTTGGCTCTTTACTGAGGGATTACTTCTGATGGTGCAGAGGAGGAGCATATGAAATGCGGGGGAGGGAACCAAGGTAGGTCACATGAAAGGTAAATACCCTACCTGCTTTACTATCTCTCTAGCCTCATGGTTCCTTAATTTCTATCTTATCAGCTGTTTGCTGATTTTAGACATTTCCCTTCCCCACAAATACTATATGAAATGTCTTTCAAGATTTCTTTTTCTATTCTGTTTTTTCAATATAGTTTCAAACTCTGTATCCTAGTATTTTCTTGGCCTGTCCTCTGAAGGCCAATCTGATTATCTGCCCTAAAACAAGTATGTTTAATTCACTTGTGTTTATATTCATTGTGATTACTGGTGTATTTAGATTAATATCCTTTCAAAGCAGGCATTTTTGGTTTGATTTACTTATTTTTTATTTGTTCATGTTTTTATGTTTTGGAGACATACTTGGCTTTTATTTATTTTATTTTTTTATTTTTTTCTGCTCAGAGCTTTTTTCTGCCTCTGCCCTCAGAGATCACTCCTAGAAAGGCTGGTGGACCGTATATGATGCTGTGGATCAAAGCAGCTTGGCCATCAGCAAGACAAGCATCCTATCAGCTGTACTATCTCTGGCACCAGGATTTTCTGCAGTTCATTTATTTTTGCCTTTTTTCAAAGCTTAAAAAACATTTTTTCATGGTTATCTTCACATTTAATATCTATGTAATTAAGCATAAAATTTTAAAATGTAAAATTGTGCTGTATTTCTGTATCCCTCCTACATACAAGAGAATAATTTAACTACCTATTGAACACAGGCCCTCAAATAGTGTGTATTTTGAATTATCAAGCAAAACTAGACAAATTCTGATAAAGACAAGTAATAAAGGAAGTTAACTAACCTTCACAGAGTAAACATTCTTATAAATATGTATTAATAAAAATGTAAATTAATAAAAATAATTAATAAAATTATTGCATTAAAAGTAGATGCAAAATAAAAACCCAATATGATATTAAAATACACACATATGTTAATATAATACATATATTTTATATATAAATATTTAGATAAATAGTTATTTATTTATTAACAAATAATATTAAATAACTAAATTAATTAAATAAAACACATGCATTTTATATATGTAATTAAGATGTCATGTCAAATAATGGGAAAAGGTGGATATTTCAGTAAAATGTATAGGAAAACTTGTTTGGGATTTGCACAAAAATTATTTGATTCAAGTTAACTGCTTTCTAAAAAAATGTACAACTCAAACCAATGATGTAATAAGTATTTTTGAAAAGTGATACTGTAAGAATGCTTTTTAAAAAAAATAAACATTTTTTGGGTAGGCCACACCCAGTGGTGCTCAAGAGTTACTCCTGGCTCTGCACTCAGATATTAGTCCTGGCATGGTTGAGAGATTATATAGGATGCCAGGGATTGAATCCATGTAAGCCATATGCAAGGCAAATGGTCTACCTGTTGTGCTATTGCTCCACCCAAAGAATGGGAATAGGGGCCAGAGAGATAGCACAGCGATGTTTGCCTTGCAAGCAGCCGATTTAGAACCTAAGGTGACTGGTTCGAATCCCGGTATCCCATATGGTCCCCCGTGCCTGCCAGGAGCTATTTCTGAACAGATAGCCAGGAGTAACCCCTGAGCGCCGCCGGGTGTTGCCCAAAAACCAAAGAATGGGAATAGAGTAAGGAGTTATAAAGAGAGAATTATTATTTTATCATATATCACATTCCTGGTGGTAAAAGTACCAAGACCAAATAAAAAGGCATAAATAAACTGACAAAAGAATTATTTTTTGTTGTTCTTGGGCCACATCTAGTGATGTTAGTGATGCTATGGCTCTGAACTCAGGAATTACTTCTGGTGATACATGGGGGAAAGGGCAGGGAATCTAACTCTAGTTGGCTGTTTACAAGGCAAGTGCTCTGCCAACCTCTATCTTCCCAGCCGCTGAACTGGAAAAGTATTTACTATTTATTCTATTAGTAGCTAATTAATGTTAGTGATATGCAAAGAACTTCAACAAAAAAAGCCAACCCCTTTGCTTTTGTTTTGATTTTGTTTTGGGGCCATATCTACTGGTATTCAGGTCCTATACTTGAGTCTTTGTTCAGGGGTCACTCCTGGTGATGCTCTGGGGACCATAGTGGGTGCTGACGATTGAACCTAGGGTGTGCCACATGCAAGGCAAATGCCCTACCTGCTGTGCTCTCTCTCCGGTCCTAAGTTAATTACATCACTAAACATAGGATAAAGGCCAGAGAGGTGGCGCTAGAGGTAAGGTGTCTGCTTTGCAAGCGCTAGCCAAGGAAGGACAGTGGTTCGATCCCCCAGCGTCCCATATGGTCCCCCTAAGCCAGGGGAAATTTCTGAGTGCTTAGCCAGAAGTAACCCCTGAGCATCAAATGGGTGTGGCCTCCTCCAAAAAACAAAAATAAATAAATAAAGATAGGATAAAAATTGAAAAAACTGTTCATAGAAAAGAAAATGCAGATGACATTCAAAATTACTCAAACTTCTTTAAGGTAGAATAAATAAAATTATATTTAGATATGTTTTTACTCATTTTATTAAAATTGAGTGGCATGAATGTAAATGAGATGATATTTATGTAGAACAGTTTAGCAATATTTATGACATTGCAAAAGCAAATACTATTTAATTCATCAATTCTAATGCTGTTTTGTCATAACACGATATTCCCACATATGTAAATCTATAGATGAAAAAGTTCATTGTAATATCACAGAATAAGAAATAGACCTCATCATTATGAAACCATCATAATGAACATGTTTAAATATATGATTATGTATGGTAACTAATTTTCTGGAATGCTGTCTTGGAAAATAGATGAAATTAAGTTGGATTGATATGAAACAATTTTAAAGATGCATTTTCTTTTTTCTTTCTTTTCTTTTCTTTTTTTTTTTTTGTTTTTTTGTTTTTGGGCCACACCCGGCGGTGCTCAGGGGTTACTCCTGGCTGTCTGCTCAGAAATAGCTCCTCGCAGGCACCGGGGACCATATGGGACACCGGGATTCAAACCAACCACCTTTGGTCCTAGATCGGCTGCTTGCAAGGCAAACGCCGCTGTGCTATCTCTCCAGGCCTGAAGATGCATTTTCTAAATAAGAAACTTAAGATGCAAAGCAAATACTTAACTCTTTTGAAAAAGAACCAAGAGACTTCTACTACTTGACTTCAAGGTTTAATATAAGCGATTACATTCAATACTGAATATAGAGCTCAATTGGACTATCTAGAGAATTAAGGTATATACAGATTAAATGATATACTGATTTGGGGTCCTTGAACCACACCCAGAAGTGCTCATGAGACCAGTAGCAGTGCCATGGATCAAACAGAAATCAGCCACATGTAAAGCAAACATCTTACTTCCTATATTATCTCCCAACCCCTGTGATTAGCTTATTGTTCAAAAAGGCATTAACAGACATAATTTAAAAGGAGAAATGACAATCTTTTCAACAAGTGGTGCTGAAGCAGCTGCATTACATGTGGGGAAAAGAATGTTGACTTTAATCTCATATCAACACAAAAGCTATTTTGAAGTGGAATATAGACTTAAATATAACGTCTAGAATGATAACATCTTGAACCATGAAATAAAGAAAGATAAATTGGACTTTTTTTTTTTTTTTTTTTTTTTGGTTTTTGGGCCACACCCGGTGATGCTCAGAGGTTACTCCTGGCTCTACGCTCAGAAGTCGCTTCTGGCTTGGGGGACCATATGGGATGCCGGGGGATCGAACCGTGGTCCGTCCTAGGCTAGGGCAGGCAAGGCAGGCATCTTCCCTCTAGCGCCACCGCCCAGCCCCCTAAATTGGACTTTATAAAATTTTAAACTTTCTGCACTTAAGAGATTGTGTTTTTTGTTTGTTTGTTTTGGTTTTGGGGCCACACCCGGTGACACTTAGGGGTTACTCCCGGCTATGAACTCAGAAATCACTCCTGGCTTGGGAGACCATATAGGTCTCTGGGGATTGAACCCAGGTCCGTCCTGAGTTAGCCACGTGCAAGGCAAGCACCCTACTGCTGAGCTACTGCTCTGGTCTCTCTCAAGAGATATTGTTAAAACATTATACTAGGAAGATATACACAAAACCTAACAGATAAAGGACTTGTATACAGAATATATAAGGAATTTGCAACTGAAAATGTAACAAATAACACAAGAAATGGGGAGATTTGAACAGACGTCACCAAAAAGTATTTGCAGTCACAAAACATAAAAATATATTAAATATCATTAATCATTTGGAAATGAAAGTAGACATGTACAGCAATTTTATAAACATCATAGTGACTAAAAGTGAAAAAATTATGACCCTTAGTTATGGTGAGGATGCAGAATAACTGGAGCTCTTAAAATTTCTGGCAGGATAGCAACTTATTGAGAAAGAGCTTGGCAACATATTATTAAGTTAAACATGCATTTACCAACTGAATCAGCAAACCCACTCCTAGATATTATATAGAAAAAATTGAACACATTATGTCCATATTAAGACTTGAATGTTCATAGAACCTTTATTCATAATAATCTCAGAAATAAACCTATTGTTCTTCAGTGGTTGAATGGGTAAGGAAATTAAGCTATTAAATATAATATAAGGAATGCACATATACCATTCCATTTGTCTGTGATGGAGTATTACTCAGAAATATAGAGGAATAAGCTGAGAGATACAACCAACCAACATGAGTACTCTCATTCGAGTAACTCTTACAGATTTCCTACTGATGAAGTAAATTCTATCTGTTGTTACTAAAGCATGTAATAGAGAAATGAACAGAAAATTCAGTGAAATAGATACAAGGGAACCTTTTGGGTGTGGATAATTATATGATTTTAGATATGTCAAAAATCATATATCATGCTTAAAATCTAAATTTTTAAAAACATAAATTATAACTGATTAAAAGCAAATTGCAGAATGAGTATAGCTGTCTACCCTTTACAATCCACACAATTGTTTTCCAAGTAAAGAATCTCTGAAAAAAAAAATAAAACATGAGAAACTGGTGGTGTTGGTTAACTCCAGGCAGAACTGGATGACTAAAGAAGAGATTATAATATCTGTTTCTTTTGAATTGTTTATTATAGTTGCAGTGCTTGCATATGTGCTTGGCAGGAATCATGAACTCATTTCATCCTGGCACTCACACACATTCTGGTCATAGTGCTCATTGGAAATTGTTGATATACCCTGAGCTTGCAGGAGTTATACTTCTGTGGGGTTAAGCATCTTTGCTTGTAGAACTCGTTAGGGGCCACATGCTCTAGTTGCCCTTCTTGCAACCATCAGGTTGTGTACAGAATTTGTCACAATCTGTCATAGCTCTGGGTTCTCAGACACCAGAGCTGTAGGTTGGGACAATGCTTGGCATCTGTGGGTCAAAATAATGGCAGCATATTCACAAGGGAAGCACTTTTAGCCCCTGAGCAAAACCTCAGCCCCCAAATTTCCAAGCTTTTAATTGCCTTTTCTCATTCCCTTGATTGTCTACTTTTGATGTTCCTTTTAAGTTGGCTTCAGAATGTAGCACTCTATTCTTTTTATCTCCTGGTTGCTTTTTGGTGTTTTACAAGATCAAACAAGTCCTACTTTGGGGTGAATTTCTCAATTTCCAATTACTTGAAATTTTTTTGTTTCTGTTTTTTTTTTTGTTTTGTTTTGTTTGTTTTTGCTAAGTAAATCTTGGTTGTTCTCAGGGCTTATTCCTAGCTCTTTGTTCATGAACCACTCTTGGTGGGCTCTGGGACCATAGAGAATACCAGGACTGCCACATGTAAGGCAAATGCCTTCTATCCACTGTTTTATTGTTTGGATGTTTTTAGACCACGTTGTGCTCAAGGCTTACTTTCAAGTACCACTCTAAGGAGTACTCAGGGGACCATATGAGATACCAGGGATTGAATCAGAACCTTCTGCATGCAAGACAAACAATTTACTCACTACAGTACTATCTTGGCATCCCCAATTATTTAATTTTTACCAACTATGCTGGATCTTCCTTGAGGAAAGGAGTTGGTTACACTGAAGATGGGTGTGGTGCTGGAATTATGTGATTGGAAAATTATTAGTAACAGATTGTAAATCATGGAATCTCAGTTGATTAAAGAGTCATGTTTCCTTAAAAAGCAAACAACTCTGGGTCTATGTCATTTATTAATGTGGTGGGGTCCCTACCAGTGCTTAGGGCACCCTGAACCATTTCTGACTATGCTTGATCAGGCTGTATAGCTTGACAGATCTGAGGATGTGGTGTTGCTCAGGCTGGGGACCAGTGGGACCACATCAGGTGGGAGGCTTATGGTACCCGGGATTCAAAAATGTATTGCCTCTGCTTGTACAAATAGAAGTTTATTTTCTGTTGTGCAAACTATATTTGTGGAAGTAGATAGTTTAAATAATAACTTATTCAATCGTTTGAATATAATAAACATACTTATTTTAAACTTTTTTAGATTGTTTTACATAATTAGTTGCATCTCAGATGGAAGAAGTGTTTCAGTTACTACTCTTTTTGGCAATCTCACTTTTTCGTTTGTTTTTGGGTGATGTAAAGAGTTTACTTTTGGTTCTATGCTCAGGGATCACAGAGATGCCAGGGATCAAAAATGAGTTGGGAACATGCAAGGCAAGTGCCCTACTTACTGTTCTGTTTCTCCACCTCTCAGCATTTGATTTTTGAGGGCAGTTTGGAATTTTTCTTTGCTAAATTTTTATTTTCAGTGAGTGGTTTTGGTTCAGTTTGATTTTTTCTATTCTTTTTGTTTTTCCTTTTATGACACGATGACTTTATAGTAGCCTTAGCTTTTGTTCTTGTACCAACACTTGGAAAATTCTGTCATTCCAGTGACTTGGGAATTGAACCAGTCAATTTGAGAATCATTTGAGGCCTAGTTCATTTGCTATTTTCTACAGTAAGTCTCTATCTTTCCAGCTTGCTAAGTCAGTGGCTGGCTTTAGCTAAGAGTATCTACAGTTTCTTTCAGGTTCCATTTAGACCCAGGAAAGTTACTACAAACTTTGCCTTTATCAATAACCATGGTTCTTTTCTGGGAAGCCTTTTAGATCTTGTTCCTGACAGGAAATGAACCTCCAAGACCATCAGCATGCTTCTTGTTCTCTCTTTATGTGTTTAGCTTTGTAAGAAGGACATGCATCTTATTTCTATAAGTCATGTTTAAATGGATCCATCTCTTTTTTGTGTTGCTTTTAGGACACATAGTCAGTATGGGTATAGAGAGGGGGTATAGCTCCTGGGAGTACTCGGGAGGCAATATGGTATCAGGAATAAAACTGGGGCTTTTACATGCAAGTCATGCATAGCCCATCTCTAAATCATCTCCTCCATTTTTTGTTAGTTTGGTTTTTGGGTCATACCAGATGTGCTCAGGGGTTTCTCCTGACTCTGAGCTCAGGAATCACTTCTAGTGGGGTGTAGGGGGCCATGTGGAATGTCAGGGGATCAAACTCAGATCAGTTGCATGCACGGCTGTGCATCACATACCTGCTGTGCTATCACTCTGGCTGCATGAATCATCTCCCCAGCTCTGATTGATCTTCCTTATTTAGAATTCTATGGAGAAGCAGTCTATGGAATCATGAGTCAACTGTCCTACTTACATTTTCAACTCATATTTAAAATAACAATAAGGGTGTAAGAGATAGTTACAGGGGTTAAGGTATAACCTGCATATGGCTAACTCTGGCTCAATTTTAGGCACCACATGATAACCCAAGCATTGCTGGGTGTAATCCTTGAAGCTCCTAAGCACTGCTATCCCTGGAGTTCCTGTCCCCTGGGACTGCATGGATGTCCTTGGTCATCCTCATAACCACAGGATTTGAACAACACAGTATCCTCTCGCCCTTGCATAGACCTGCCCACCCAGTTGATTGAGAATTACTTGAAAGGCCACCTCCCTCCACCCTGCCTCTTATGCTCTTCCTGGAGGCCCCCTACAAAGAAATTATCTAACAAGTGAGATGTTAAATTGCTTATTTATGTTGTCCTAAATGTAGACTATAGCAAGATTTTCTGTATTTAATTTTTGGGGGGAGGAGCCAAGGGGCATTCATTTGTGCTCAGGGCTTACTTACCATTCTGATCCTAGCAGTGCTAAGGATCAGAATCAAAAAAGGTAAGTGCCCAACCCACTGTACTATTTCTCTGACCCTAATATTTAATTTTACACGAACTACCTATGGAATTTGACTAACTAAATATGGATTCAAAAGGTCTGGGTTAGGATAGTATTAGCAAGCTCCCAGTGAGTGCTATGCTGCTGGGCTGGTAAACAATTAGAGCACCACTAGTTGTATCCCCAAACAAAACAAAACAAAAAACACAAAACCCTAAATCTATACCACAGATTGAGAAACATGGGCATGAAACAATCTGACATTTACTAAAGTCTTCTGGAGGCCTAGCTATAGGTCACTTGAGGCTCTGCTGGTGCCACCCTCCCAGAACACAGAAATTTCCCACAGCAGTGCCAAACTATTACACCAGATTTATCATGCCACACTAGACCTACTGTTTTTCTGAAATTAATTCCTCCTTCTTTATAAAGTATGTCCTGGTGACCTCCTCAGTCCTAGGCCCCCACAAATGCCTGAGTCCTGGGCCATTATGTTTCCTTCTATCTGTGTGCCCCTGGTGGGCTCTATGATTTTCACTTCATCACACACTTTATCAACTGGATCTCACCCCTACTCCCTTCTGAAATAATTAGGAAATAGATCAAAGATTTCTTCAATTGACTTTCTCCCTAGTACTCTCCTAAATAAAGCGGGCAGGTAGAGAGTTGGCCAGCTTTATCTTTTCATATTACGTACTATGGAATTAATCTAGCTTTCAGAGGTCTTCAATTCTGGTTCTTCAGGAGAAATTTTGGGTAGAAACTTCATGAAAATAGGATGTTGTATTGATGAAGTGTGAAGTCCTCATATTTTAGGACTCAGTGCTGCCCTCTGTCTAGATTTGTTTAGAGTTCCTTTTCCAAGAAAATGTGTCTATATTTGAAGACGACTTCATCTTGCACAGTTGCAAGTTGATTGAACTGTTTATCTGTGAGGTAAGCCAGTGGCAATTTAGGTATGAAGAGTCCTGAATTTTAGTTTGACTGCAAAGGCATATTCCCATCCCCACACATGTGGAGCAGAGCCTAAGGACTATCCATCTTAAGAAATTGTAGAGAACTTCCACATGCAACATGTAGGAAATAAGTTTTGAATTTTTACCTACCTATAATGGTGAACTTTGCTGTAAAAATAAATTACCTCCATCTCTCCCTCCTTCTGTCTCTTTTATTTTTTCTTTATTTTTCTTTTCTCTTTTCTTTCTTTATCTTTAATCTTCCCTTTCTTTTTCTTTTTTCTTTTTTTTCTTCCCTCTCTTTTCTTTTTTCTTTACTCTTCCCTTTCCTTCTCCCTTCCATCTTTTTCCCTTTTTCCTATCTTTTCCTCCTTTTCTCTTTTCTTTCTTTTTCTTTACTCTTCCCTTTTCTTCTCCCTTCCCTCTTTTCCCCTTTTCCTCCCTAACCCTCCTCTCCCTCCTTTCCGTTTCCCCTTCCCCTTCTTTCTCCTCCCTTCTCTTCTCTTCTCCACCCTCTCCTTTCCCTTCCCTTTATTTCCTATCAGTGTTAGCCTCCCTCCACCAATAGCTCATGCTCCCTCCCCTGCCCCACTCCACCTAGTTCTTAATGATTTTCAAAGTATTCAGTGTATAGCATGTCTCCTTAGACAGAGCAGGTGCCTCTGGATTTAACAGTAGCTTGTGTTTATTTACTTTTTCCTGATTCTGTTGGAGAAGAATCCCTGGTTATGTCAATGGTGTGTGTGACCAATGCTTTGGAATCCAGAGAACTTCCCATCCCTTCCACCTGGGCAACCAAGTGCTTCTCAAATTTCACTGTCAGAAAACAAATAAAAACTTAGAGCAACACTTTAGGAGCAAAGAATTCCCATGTGTAAGGGGTCTTGATTAAAATGTCAATGTCATGGGGCCAGAGAGACAGTATAACAATTCCTGGTGCCACATATGATCCAGAAATGGTCCCTAAGCTCTTAACACTGTTGATTTAGCCCAAAATATTGTTTTTAAATCAATGTTTGGATTAACTGTGGGGGTCCTGTTTTAATTGACCTGGCAAGGAGCCCAGGTGTCTGAACTCCATCCCATCACATTCTAGCCCAGGGCATGTAAGGATCCCTTTGTGAAGAACTTTGTGTAGAAAGGATCATGACTCAACCTCTCAACTTTCTTCTTCTTCTTCTTCTTCTTCTTCTTCTTCTTCTTCTTCTTCTTCTTCTTCTTCTTCTTCTTCTTCTTCTTCTTCTTCTTCTTCTTCTACTTCTTCTTCTTCTTCTTCTTCTTCTTCTTTAATTAGAGGATTTTTTTTTTATTTAAAAATCGTGATCACAAGGCTGTTCATAATTGAGTTTTCTATACAACTAATGAGAGAAGAAAGATATTAAAAGAACAATCCCATTCACAATTGTGCCTCAGATCAAGTACTTTGAAGTCATTTAACTACAGGTGAAAGACCTATACAAAGAAAACTATAAAACACTGCTTTGAGAAATTAAAGAGGGCACAAAAAAATGGAAACATATACCCTGCTCATACATGGAAAGGATCAACATCATTAAAATGGCAATACTTCCCAAAGCTTTGTACAGATATAGGGCAATCCCTATAAGAATACCAATAACATTTTTTAAAGCAGTGCCGGTTTATTAGGGGCATATATTTTTACAAGTGTGATTTCTTCCTGATGTACATACCCCTTGATTATTAAGAAATGACCTTCTCTGTCTCTAATACCTTTATTAAGCCTGAAGTCTATGCCATCTGATATTAGTATGGCCACTCAGCCTTTGTAAGGAAGTTGTTTGTGTTTCTATCAGGCAACAAAATGTTGGATTCACTTTTCTAATCCATTTTGCCACTCTGTGTCTCTTAACTGGTGCATTTAGTCTGTTAACATTGATAGAGATTAATGGGGGGTAGAGGGTGGGTTGTGCCATCTTTTTGTAAAAGTTTAGTGTATTTGTGAGATCTGTTTGTTTTAAAGTAGACCATTCAGTCGTTCTTACAGGGTTGGCGTTGATGAATCAACCTTCTATTTGTAGTGTCTGTAATCTACTTCTATCCACCTCTCCCAGGTCTTTTTCACCCCCCATGGCCCCTCCTACTCCTCTAGGGCCCTTCCACCACTTTGTGACTCCTCCCCAGTGTTTGTGTCTCCCAAGCCCCCTTCCAGCTATGAGGCAGTTTGACTATGAAATTCTGCCTGCCATTTAAGATGGCAAAGAAACTCAGATCGGAACAATGAGGATTTTCATTAGATCAGAATTTTGTCTTTCCGTTTAAAACTTTCTAACTCATTTGAATTGTTCTTGTTTGTTTGTTTTGTTTTTGTTTTGGGGCCACACCTGACGATTCTCAGGGCTTACTCCTGACTCTGTGCATAGAAATTACTCCTGGCAGGCTCGGGAACCATATGGGATGCCAGAGATTTAACCTAGGTTGGCTCTGTGCAAGGCAGACTCCCCCCCCCCCCCCACACACACACACTGTGCTATCATTCCGGCCCTCATTTGAGAATTTTGCAGAAGTTTAGAATGATAATTTTTGTAAAAGGACATTATGGGGTCTGAAGATAAACGAATTAGGCATTTGCCTTGCACCTGATCATGGTCATGGTGGGATCATCACTTCTTATGGGATCCGGAGGAGATTAACCACCAAGGAGACAGAGGTGGACCAGGAGGATGTTTGACATTTGACATAATTTTGAGAATGGGAGCAAAGCTAATCTTCTGGGATCTATAAGGGGTCATAGAGGCTTAAGAGAAGTTCCCTTTGGGGTCTTCCTAAAAGATTCTGTGGGTAGGTAGAGAAATGTGAGGTACAACCATCTCCTGCTGAGGTCCCCAGGTTCAGGGCATTCTGAAAGTTCCTTTATGTATTCTGGACAAAAAAAATAATAATAATGCTTTTTCACAATAGCCCCTGGAATTTCTATGGCATAAGTGACTCCTCTGGAGTCAATTCCTCTTCAAACCCTTGCTATCAGTCCTTTCTACCTTTGGTCCTTGAGCCAGCCCAACCCAGATGTGCCCAAGCAAAAACCAGCCCTGAATCGGGCTCTGCTTACTTGGTGAAGGCAGCCATCATTTTATTTGGAGATAAAACCTGATTTATTTTCCAGACAGTGAAAATATCGAGAAAGATTTCGAGTGGTTTCCGTTGCCACTTTGTAGTGAAAAACATAAGGACCTTTTCAAAAACACACATTTTGCAGCATGAGTGGCATTCAGCAGTTTTGCCATTTAAGATGATAATGAAGCATTTCTTGCAAGACTTTCTCTTTAAAAATCAGTGCGATGGGTTCACAGCACACCATTAGAAGGAATTATGTAAAGCAGCCTCTCTGTTCCAAGTTTTATTTTGGGATTTAATTTATTCCAGATTCGGCAAGAAAAAACTGTGCATGTGACAAGCCTGCTAACAGATGTCAATTTAGTTTTATAGCACAGGCCCACACGTTAGAGTAGGGAAATGGAGATTATTCCTTTTGCCTGCTGTTTATTACATGAACAGCTTCATAACTCCACAACCCTGAAGACAGCTAATAAATAACCTCTGGGCAAGCAACTTATCACCTGTTTTTTCTTCTGTAGGGTGGAGAGTAAGCTTTATTTTATATTACTGTTTTGGATTAAGAGAAGGGCTGGAGAGTGCAAAGTTGACAGGAAAGAGATTTTTTCTTCTGATTTCTAGGTTGAAAGATTATACCGAACTGAAAAGGAACAGTAGACAAACTAAGAAATTTTCAACTAGTTAGAATTAAATTTTTGTTAAAATATTTTGTGGGGGTGTTGGTAGCAGAAGTGAAGGCATGCTTTATGATAAATACTGTAAAATCAAGGCTAATAAAAACACTTTCCATCCTCACATTTCTAGGGCATATGTGTCTATGTGTCCACCAAGCATCCCAAAGATCATTTAGTAGGTTGCAATGGTGTTCCCATCCTTATCTGTCCGTAGTTTATCTCTCTCTTTTCTGCTTGTGTGTCCAACTAGTCATTCAATAAATATTTGTTAAGCATCTTCTCTAAGACAAGTCTTATGCTAGAATAATAACAAAACAGATATATAAATCTTTTAAATGAAATGGCTTAAATAGTAGTAAAATACACATAGTGTAAAATTTTCTGCCTCTTTTTTTTTTTTTTTTTTTTTTTTTTTGGCTTTTTGGCTTTTTGGGCCACACCCAACGGCACTCAGTAGTAATTCTTGATCTGTGCTCAGAAATTATTCCTGGCAGGCTCAGGGGTCCATATGAGATGCTGGGATTGAATCTGGATCAGCCACATGCAAAGCAAACTCCCTACCCACTGTGCTATTGCTCCAGCCCTATACCTCAGTCATTTTTAAGCATACAATTCAGTAGTATTAAGCCTATTGCCATTGCTGTATTTCCAGTGTCCAGAACTTTTGATCTGGCAATATTGATTTAATCTCCGTATCCATTAAACACAAGCTTCCTCCTTTGCACAGGCCTTGGCAGTTGTTATTCAAATTTTTTGTTTCAATGAATTTGGCTTCTCTAGATAAAAGTGAATCAAGGGTTTCAGAGATAGTCCAGGGGTAAGGCCCTTCCCTTGCAGGTGGTTAATCCTGGTTCCTTCTCACATATTGACCTCAAAGTCCCACCAGGGATTACTTCTGAGCATAGAGCTAGGACTAGCCCCTGAGTTCACAATTAAAGAGAAATAATGTAGCATCTGTTTGTGACTGTCTTAGTCATCACAATGTCTTTAAGGTTCTTATTGTTTTAGTCTGTGACAGAATTTTCTTTCCTTTTAAGTTTAAATAATATTGCATTGCATGCCTGTGCCGTCCTTTATGTATTCGTTCATAAATCTAGAGATGCAAGTTGCTTTTACACTCTTGCCTAAGGTAGGTGGTGCGGCTATGAGCTTAAATATGAAAATGTCTGTTCAAGGCCCTGTTTTCAGTAATTTGGATATCTAGACCCAGAAATGAAATTGCTGGTTCATATAGTTATGCTATTTTTAATTTTTTGAGGCATGACCATACAGTTTTTCATAGTGCTTACAGCATTTTTGCATTCTTATAAACAAGTTTCTTAGGATGTAATATGTAGCTAAAAAGGCACATATATGATCCTGCAGTGAATGCTACCAAGAAAAAATAGTGTGCTCTGCTAATGCTCCATAGCTCTCCGATTGCATGCTATGTTTTCTCCTTATGCTTGCTCCATAGAGGCGATTCCATCACTGTGGGATAGATGAATGAGTAATGCAGGCCCTTGGTGATTAGGTCCCTTTTTTGTTTTCTACTATTCAGCTGCCCTCAGCACTACAGGAAAGGCTAAGGAGAGTGGGAGAGCACTTGCTAATAGATGTTAATAGATGACCAGTCTTCCCTGAATTGTGTCTATTGATCTTTGGTGAAATTATAGAAAATAATTCTCCAGTTATGCTCTTTATCTTTTCCTGGTTATCTTCTAATATTCACAGATGTTAAGACCATTCCATTAGATATGTTCCTGTTTTTACTTTGAGGGTAAGGGTTTGTCTGTGGTTGTGAGATAAAAGTACAGTCACCTTAGGAACCTCTAGGGAGAATATTCAGGAAGAATATCCTGAAGAATATCCTATCCTCAGAACCAGCTTCTATTCCCTAAAGGTTTTTTCTCTATAAACATAGAAAAGGGGGCCTCTTGTTCACTTTCTCATTTTGCTTAAATCAGTAATGTTTTGCTCAGTTACATGCTATTTATAAATATCTTAAAATTGATATTTCATTCTTGAGCTTTGAATTTTAGAAACTTAAAATATATACTCATTCTGTGTGGAGACTTAATTTTTCTTTTGTTTTATAAAAGAAATCTTTTTTGTCCCTAAACCAATGAGAGACACATTCATTCCATGTTTAATTTTGTTAGATCATTCTTTCCACTTTTTATCTTGCTAGCAGTTGAGGCAAAGAAAAGAGGAATAAAATATTAGTTTTTATTGGTTAGCTGTTTGTTGTGACATTATTATTCTGATCAGCTAGAGAGATGCAGTTATCTGTGTGAAATGACTCCTGAGATCTCGTCGCAGCTACTCAGATCTGATATTGGCAACAAGAAGAAAACATTGATGGCATTTTCAGATGTTGTTTTGGGTGGCTGGCATCAGGTACACTTTTTTTTTCCAAGAAAGAAAAATCTACTTTTTATTGAATTAAAAGAAATTTCTAAAACCTTCTCTTTGCTCAGTCAGCATCAAAATCAGCACATAGTTTATAATACAGGTTAGACTTGTTTGCATTAAATCAATGAAAAAGTTGTTAATATATGTTAGCTATTATAATATAGTTGCATTTTATTTATATTAGTTTATTTTATCAGAAATTTAATCTCAGTAGTGTTAAAAATAGTTTTTCCTACATACCAGTGGTTCTGATTTCTAAAATAAAAAAAAGAAAATATAGAAAGAACATGCTAAAAATTTGTTTTTACTGCCCGATTTATTTCTTTACCCCAGAAAATAAAAAATTATAATCTTTTTATTCCTCTAATAAAAAGAATGATATTTCATTTTACTGGAGGAGTGCATGGAAGAATTTGGGGTTGGGTTACTCCAGGAGGAAAGCTCAGGGCTCAGTCCTAGCTCTGTGCTCAGGAGTGACTCCTGGCTCTGCTCATGGATGATATGTGCTGCTGGGATGGGGGTTTGAATGTGGATCAGCTGTGCAAGGCACAAGCAAGTGCATAAATTCTGATGTCTCTCCAGTCCCGGGGTGTTATTTTATTCAGGACATCAATCTTATCACATTGCTCATTTCCTTAAAATCATCTACAATGTCTCTGCTGCCTGCAGCTGGCATACTACTAAGAAACATTCTAGCCTCTAGCTCTCAAACTGAGCTGGCAAACATACAGAAGACACTGGGGCTACTGTTCAGTAAATGCAGCTCCTGCCACCCCCTCCCAGGCTGAGCAGTGAGTGCATGGGCAACTGTTCTGGCACCAACAGAACAGATGTAACCACCCTTTTCAGCTACACTGTCCTCTGTTTTTCTGGCACCCTGAGTCACCAACAGCTAAAGGATCCTGCCTTGATATCCACCTTGCTGATACCTTTCTTTACTCTTTAAAAGCATGATTCACCTTCCTTTTATCTCAACCTGCTGGCCCAAACTAAAACTTTTTTAAAAAGCTTATCCATCCTCCTTCACTGAGTCACTTTCTTCTAGGCCTATTTCCAAAGCCCTTTCCTTAGGAATTCTACCATGTCCCCTTCCAGTCCAGTCCCAGTTCTTTCTGATAAGGTCTTGAGAAGAACACTTAATTTTAGTCAGAAATACCCAATGTCAGTTCTGTTAATTGTGAAAGATATACAGTTAAATTAAGTCTTCTATTGCACTTTCATTTTTCTGCAAGATGGTGATAATAATATTCTTTGTGCAAGATTGTAGAATTTAAAGACAAAAGAAATCTTCATACACTGCTTGGCTAGTTGCTCCCCAGAGGAAGCTGTTAACTAAAATACTGTTTGGTTAATTGATTAAAACTCTTTTAAACCAAATTTAAATACTCAAATTGAGTATTATGGTATGAACCAGTTTATATATATAACATATAATTGGTCTTTTTATTTGATTAGAGACAGTTGAGAATGTACATTTAGGCCAATGATTTATCCAGAAAAAAATATTTTGTAAATGTTATTCTGGTGGCCAGAGCACAGACTGAGCACACATTTTGCATGTGGGTTTGATCCCCAGTACCACATATTATTTCCCAAACACCAACTTCAACACAGAGTCCTGAGTATTAACAGATATAACCCAAAACACAAAAGAAGAAAACCATTCTGAATTGGATTTTGGAAGTGTTTAGAACAGTAGCAGAGTCAATCTGATGTCAAGACACCCCTTCACTGTCTCTGGTATTGATTTTTTCTGAGCAGTAGTCATAATTATTAATGAACATAAAATATAAAAAATTTAAGGGCCAGAGAGATAAAACCGTGGGAAGAATGCTTACCTTGCACACAACTGACCAGGACTTCATCCCCAGCACCCCATATGGTCAACTGAGCTTGCCAGGAATGACCCCTGAGTGCAGATATGAGAAAGTCATGGGTGTATCCTGGTCCCCCATGCCAAAAAATTGACACCTAACAAATCAAGAACAAAATACAAAATATCCTTTCCCTACCAGAGTCCTTTGCATTTCCTAGATAGACAGCACTTTGGGATCCTGTTAATTGGTTTATTTCTGTTTATAAAATAATATATGGAGGGGTTGAGGTATATCTTATGGTATAGCACTTGCTATGTTTATTTGAAGCCCTGAGTTTAGTCACTAGCATGTACACACAAAAAGACACGAGTTACTAAAAATAGGAGGACCTCAAATGATATAGATAAAAAAAGAACAAAATTTATCTACATTCCAGTCCCAATAGGAATTGCAATTCAGTGATTTTTTTTCCCATAGCCAACTCCTAGGCATAATTAATGTCCCATAGGCTTTATGAGTATAGTATTGTGGAATCATTTGGGTGGGGAGGATGAGTAGTGATGTCTTTGAAGGTATTTTATATAGCAATAATTCTTTAATTCATTTTGCTACATATGCTTATTAATTGCATTTTCTCTAGGTTAACCTTTCTCTTTTTGAAACCCTGTTAGATCATTTGACTTTTTTAATGGGATATAACCTCAACTGTTGGCCTATCTCAGTGCCCAGATGTGGGGAGCCTAGCTGATAAACCTAGAACATAAAGACACCTCAGTAATTCCTAATCTGGTCACCCATGTGACCAAAAGCGCCCATGCCTTGAGGACAAAGGAAATAGACAAATAAAGTAATTCAGAGCAGCCCAATATATCCAGCCAGAAAGAAAGATATAGAACTTGCCTTTGTGTTATTAAGATTACAGCTGAGGTTCTATTTATACTTGTTGAGTATAATTTATAGAACTCTGTTTGAATCTTATGCCTTTTAGTAAAACGTGCTCAGGTCTACCTCTTTGCCCCTCCCTATTACCTGCCCCAGTTTATGCTAATGAATGCTTGTAACTGTGATTGGTGGAAAACTTGTAATACCTCTGACGTGTTTCAGCCCTTAAAAGCTGATCCCCCAACAATAAACTCCCCTTTTTGAACAGCATGCGTTGTCTTGAAGGCTTATCTTACTAATCTCTCTAGTTCTTCTTTACAGGTCGATTCTGCTCGAGTGAACCCACTAATAACTAGCAACCTTCATTTCCACATCCCCGCGGGTCGGGGGTCTCCCACGGGAGGTTGCACCCAGAAATATTCTAGATAACTAAGTTTTTAATTAATAAGAAAGATGTTCCACTACAGTTGTCTTAATTGTTCCTCTCCAGGGTTACCTACTGTGTTGAGTGTATAGCCCTTACCTCTTGTCCAATCCCAATTCTATTTTCTAATTTCTCTATTTCTCATTCAAAATATCCTCCAGATATTTTGTGCTTTAACCTAACTAGACAGTTTTTCTTCCAACTTGCCTAAATAGCTCACTCCATGCAGTCACAATTCCTTTTGTTGGGAATATTTCCTCTATTGAACAAGTAAAAATTTTATGCATCTTTTAAGTCCATTTCCAAATGCTGTCTCATCTGCAAAGCTATTCTTAAAACCATTTTTAATGAGTTTTAATTATATATGTGGCATATGTTCCCTGCAGAAAAACTAAGATAATACAAAGCATTAAAAAGTAAAAAAGATTAAAATTAAAGTCACCTGTAATTCTACACTATGATATTTTACATAAATATGTATAGTCTTTTCTTTCTTATGGGCAATGTATTTTAACCAAAATAAAATGGAATCATTCTAAATATACTCCTTTAGAATCTTGACGTTATATTTTAGAGCAGTTTTAAGTCCCTATCAGCATGTCTTGGCTAACCAAACCAGCAGTTTAGTTAATGCTTGCAGATGTAACACTGCTTGAGTCTGTAGCAATATGGTGACTAGGCCACCCTAGCAATGCTGAGGGCCTCTGGCAGTACTCAGGTTCTTCAAGAATGCATCTACTGATGCTTGAAGGTTCATGTGTTAATAGGAAACAAATCTGGGTAGAGTATTGCTACATATATACCCTACATATGGAATGTGTCCTAACTGCTATACTCTCCCTATGTTTATTACTATGTTTTAATAATAGCACTATGTTTTAATAATAGAAATGTATTATGGGAAGATTCAATGATTTTTTTAAAATAGTATAACTATTCGCTATAGTTTTTTGTTGAAGTAATTTAATTTTTCCTTCCTTTCTCCCCTTAGTTGTCTAAACATTAATTGATCTTACAGTCCAAATATTAATATTTTTAGCTCATCTGTTTGATTTCTGTATGTGCTACTTACGACTGAAATTATATAGTGTTTACCTTTTTCACCTGAATTATTAAGCATAATACCCTCAAGGTCCATTGATGTGATTGCAAATGGCAGAATTTCATCTTTTTAATAATCTAGTTGTATTCCATTGTATATGTATACTTAAACTTTTTCATCCATTCTTCTATCAATATGCGTACTTCCCATCTGGGCTCTAAGTAATGCTTCAACCAATAAGGATTATATATCTCTTCAAATCACTATTTATGTAGTTTGGAGCTAGATTACTCCAAATGGACTAAATAGAGTCATATCATATAAAATAACCTATTTGTGTGTATAATCTTCATACTATTTTTTATAATGGCTGCACCAACATATATTCCCATCAAGAGTGTACAAGGATTACATTCTTCTCACCTCCTCCCCTGCATTCATTTCTCTCTCTCATTTTATAATAGTCATTTTAACAGGTGTGAGATAATGTTATATTTTTCCTTTCCCCTTCACTTTGTTTCCTTCTTCCTTTAGTTTCCTTTGTTTTGTTGCCATTGGCTTAGTACACATGGCATGATGGAGTTGGCACATACTTGGTTATAATGCCTACTCACTTTGATTATGATGTGCCCAAGAATACATACTTGATTGCCTTCTCAGAGAACAGACCAGATTGTGTGGTATGGTGTTGAGTATGAAACTCATACATTCACATGTGAAATACGTGTGATCAAACCTACGCACTCTCTGTAAGGCAGGTGCATTTCTTGGCACCCCATTGTTCTGATTTGTAGTTCCTGAATAAGAGATACTGGGATTTTCAACATATGTTATCATATCATCAACAAATGGTAATAGTTATTTTTCAAATCAAATTCCTCTGCAAGCTTTTATTTTTTTAAGTTTAATTTTAGGTCATATTCAGCAGTGTTCCAGGGATACTCAAAGGTCATTCCTGGCACTATTTGGCAGACCATACTGCTGGGAATCAAACTCACGGCTTCTGCATGCAGGACAAGTGTCAATCCATTGAGCTATCTCAGTGGCCCCTCCTTTTACTGTTTTTCTCCTGTCTAATTGCTTTTGCTAGATCTTGTGCTTATATCACCAAAAATATTTTAAATTATTCCCCCCAAAGGTTATTAACTAAACTTTTCTCCTTGAAGAAAATTCATCATATAAAGTTAGTCAAATATACTTTATTTAGTTTCTTACACATCTGTTATCTAGGATATTCTTTCATTAATATTTAAAGGAAAGCTAGAATAATCGTTCTGACTTTCTTCATGCTTGAGTAATTTCTTTGACTTCTTTCATACTAAATAGGCTAGAATAACAAAATTATTTAAACTAGAATAATGCTTACTTAAAGAATATTCATATACTAGAACATCAAGCAGTACACTAAAGGAACTTTAGCTTTCTCTAACATTTTCCTGATAAAGATTTGCTGTCTATAATGTAAACTTCATTTCTGAGGGGCCTTTACATTTAGAGTGAACTTAGCAATCATAGATATAATATGGGACAGCAATTTCCAAGGAATTATTGGATAGCAAAGAATAAATAAATCCTGTTCCCCAGACAACCAAAGAGAGGAGTATGACATCCCTCAAGTTCCTAAAATGAAGTTTAAAGCCACTGCTATTTTGAGTTTTGGTTTCCTCTGGAAATAGTATTTATCGCTTGAAATTATTCTCTTATATAATGTTTGAGCCCTTTCCAACTCTTGTCTTTGTAGCATCAGTCTAATCTGTAACAGCCTCTCCACCCTTTGATCTCAGCTTGTGTAGCTATAAAAGAAATAGAAATATGATCAAATTGGGGATAGAAACTGCTATGAAAGGGAAAGATAGAATAGAGATATTATCACTCATTGAAGGAAAGTACTTTTATGAAGGAAAGTACACTTGGATTTCCAGACTCACTCAATCTTTGGTTGAGTTTTGGATAATACAATACATTCATATTTAGAGGAAAATATTTTAAGTAGACAGAAAGCTCTGTGAGGGGTATGATTTCTATCTATTTTTAGTAGATTTTTTTTAGTAGATTTTCTGTCTGAAGCATTGGGGCATTTCTTTTGGCATTATATTTGGGGGAGAATGGGGGTATTCCCAAATGGTACTCAGGAGGCCTAAAGATGTTGATTCTTGGCCAACTAGACCAGTGATTCAATGCAAAGGACTGAATATGTCCTGTATTACTCATGCTATGCAGTGCTGGGCATATCCAAGCCACATTTGGTAGTTCTGAAGCCTCCAGTGATGCCCTTGGCAATGCTCAGGGAACCATGTGGCATGCCCCCTTACGTACTATCTCCTAGCTCTAAGAGCACTGCATATTTTACTTGGTTTCTCCAATATTGACAATTTTGTTCAGTTCTCACTCTTCTCTCAAACCATTTTCTTCTTGTTTTATTGTTTCTTCAAATTTGGGGCTTTAATAGCTGCATTAAGAGCTATTAATTTAATAGCTGCGTTCTAAAGTCCAGAAACAAAGAATTTAAATGATTAGGTATTAAATTATGTATATCATTCTGGAAGCATTGTAGAAAATGGACAATATAAGGGAAAGATCTCTTGAGAAGAGACAGTTCTTTAGACATATTGGATGAGCAAGCACTAAAAGCCTTGGAAAGAGCCAGTGTTGGTAAAGGTGATGTGAGTCAGCCTTGATGTTTTAGTAAAGACATCACATCTATCAATCTTCACCAAAATTGAAAAGCTGGACAGAAATACAATACTCATCAGATCCTATTTTTTGTTCCTTTCCCAGTTGCATTTTTACAAGCAGATTTTTAATAAAACAAATTTGTTTTTGAAAAAAGAAGTCAAATCCCATGGCAACAGCGGAAAAACTACAGTACAAGACATTTTAAAGTTCTCTTTAATAATTCATCTTAAGAAGAAATATTCATTACTAAAACATTTTACAGTTCCTCTGGGACCTGCTATAAACAAATATGAATTGGTTTTTGTTTATGAAGAAAACAGAAATATGTCAATTTCTTCGTAAACAATGAAAGCTGCTTTTGTACTATCAGTAATTTATTGTTTTCCTCCAGGGATCCTGTTAATATAAATTGTAAATAAAATAAATATATAAAACTTAGGTATGAACTTATAAATGCTTTGTGTGTGGGTTTGGAAACCATCCTGTAGATCACTGAGAATTGAATTTTAAAAATATAGACTATGTAGACTTTTTACATGAACCTTGGAGCCTCTTTTGTTTATCTTTTTTTAGTAACTACTTTTGTATATTCGCATGTATATCTGGGTGACAACTTCCAGCACATAAATCAAGGAGCTAACAACTAATGTAATCTCATTTGCCATACATTTTTTTGTTTAAACTTCAAATTAAATATTTTGACTTCACTAAAGATATAAAGAAGCTACTTTCATCATAACTTCATTAGTTCAATGGCCAACTATTGAATAACTCAAGCAAGTTTGGCAATTCAATTCAGAAGAACCAAGATGGTACTATTTTTCCCTTTGCTTCAGGAGAAACAAGACAATTAGAATACTTCTTTTTCTCATGAGGATATTTATGAAAAATCATGGGGCTGGAGAGATATGGCTGAGCCATGGTTCAATCCCAGGTACCCCATCTCATTCACCCAGCACCGCTAGGAGGAATTCCTAAGTTCAGAGACAGAAGTAATCCTTGAGCATCAGTGTGTGTGGATCCAAAACAACAACAGCTAAATGATATTTATGTAAAAGCAATGGTGTGAGGATTGTTAGTAATTAAAAGGAGTGAAAGAAATTTTAAACAAAGTGTAAAGTCTTGTAAGAGATTTGGCTTTTCAAGAACATTTACTTCTTTTTATTTTTCAGAGAAAAGGTTATTCTTTTGGGTGATAATAATTTTCATACTATTTATCATGATTTGGTGCCTAAAGCATGTCTGCCTGGAACCACATGATCCCCATTCTGGGGAGGTGTTGTTGGTGACAGGCTAACAATAGGCCAGCTTTCAAGCCCCATTTGTGGATTGTGTTTGTTAGATATCTAACAAACCTGCTCTTTGTTTCTATTGGAAAAAAAAATACCACCTGGAAAGCTCTCACTCGAATAAAATTGTATGGCCTTATGGCTGAAGATTCCCAAGCCTCAGCAATCCTTTTAAAGAAAGATGAATAAGAGTGTTGAGAATCCTGGTAACTTTATTTTTGAAAGTATAAAAACAGCCACTAGAAATCAAGCAAGATGATGAAATCTCTGGAATGAGAACCCATAAAAATTTCATGATTATCTTCATTCTCTCTATTCTGAGCCAACAGAGACTTTTAAAAAATCCATTATATGTATTGATTGCTTTGATTCAGTTAGAAGTATATAAATTTGGATGATTTTCAAAGATAATCATGTGCCAAACCTCCCACATGTCAATTCTTACCACGCATAGTAGTAAAGCTATCTCTTCATTTTGACTGTTAGGCAACTGTCCTACTGTTCAACTTGGTGTAAGACTGAGAAATTATAAAAGCTTTATGACAGAGCAGAGAAATCTCCAACAGAAAATGCTCTGGCATGTGGCAGCTAGTGATATAGATGAGCTTTTTCTTCTCCTGCCTCCTCCTCCATTTCCTCTTTTAACTCCTTCCTGTCGGTCACTCAAGAGTTGCTTACACGCTTTTATTTTCAAAAGTGTTCAAATGACTCCTCCATGCCTCCGCATGTGCTACATCCCTTCTTTATTCTGAATTAGCTATTTCTCTCGCTCATGCAATTTAGAGTTTTAGATGTGAACAATGAAGAGGAAATCTTACTAAATTCATATTAGCATGAAATGACAATATTTTTTAGGAAGGTCAGCTCTCTAGCTCTGTGAAGAATTTATGTGAGTGGGTGTGTTTTTGTTACCAGAAAGTTCCAGGACATCTACAAAGACACTTTTTTACCTCAAAGAGAAGTTCTAGGTTTGTTTGTAGGCATCTCTAGTCAGGATGTTGAAATGATCTTAGCCTGAAAAAATTAGAGTTTGTACATGAAGATTTTCTACATTTGACTTGTTTGTTTTTAAGGTAGATGAAAATCTTGCAAGAAATACAATAAAATATTAATAGCCACTTCCTATTAGGACTCTAATGTAGATAATTTTTGTTCTTTTTTTCGATATTATTTAGGACCCTCTCATTTTTAGTAACTCATGTCTTTTTTGTGTGTACCTGCTAATGATTGAACTCAGGGCTTCAAATAAGCATAACAGGTGCTATATAATAGTAAGTTAATACCTCTACCTCTCCACATGTTGGGGGCACACCTGGTGATGCTCAGGGGTTACTCCTGGCAATGTGCTCAGATATCACTCCTTGCTCCGAGAACCAGATGGAACACCAGGGGATCGAAGCGCAGTTCATTCTAGATTAGAGCGTGCAGGTCCATCCTAGGTTAGCGCTTGCAGGTCTGTCCTAGGTTAGCGCATGCAAGGCAAACACCCTACTGCATGTATCAATGCTCTGGCCCCTCCACGTAATAGTTTATGAACAGAAATAAACTAATAAACAGGATCCCAAAGTGCTGTTTATGCAAAAGCCTCTGGTAGGGAAAGGATTCTTGTATTTTGTTCTTAATATGTTAGGTGTCAATATTTTTTGCATGGGGTATCAGAGCACACCCAGCATTGCTTATGGCTTTCTCATATCTCCACTCAAGAGTCACTCCTGGCAGACTGGGTTGACCATATAGGGTGCTGAGGATGGAGTCAGTTGTGTGCGTGGCAAGCACACATGGCTTTATCTCAAAAATGGTTTTATCTCTTTGGCCCTTCAAATTAAAAAAAATTAAACATATGTAATGGACTGTAGACTTGAATCATCCAACAAAACTGAACCCAAATTAAGAACGAAAGGGAATAGTATCTTTATCCATTTTTGGTGTGGGAAGATGAATTCATGTGAGGAAACTTTTTTTAGTGAGATTTTCTTCTTTCCTGGCCTCGGAAGATACAAAAGATTTTCTTATTTTGTAATTTTTTGTTTTGTTTTGTTTTGCGGCTACACCCGGTGATGCTCAGGATCACTATCTGCATGCAAAAATATACTCAACCCATTGAATTTACCTCTCTAGCCCACGTCTATCATTTTTACAAATGTCAGAACCAGAGGCTATGTGCTCAGAAATTGCTCCTGGCTTGGGGACCATATAGGATGCTGGGGGATCAAACTGCGGTCCGTCCTAGGCTGGCACATGCAAGGCAGATGCCTCACGGCTCTGCCACTGCTCCAGCCCCCTTATTTTGTATCTTTATGTCAATTTTTACCCTACACAAAATGACAACCCCAAATCATCTCCCCTAGTCATAGGGAAGTTGTGAAACTAATATAAAGATGCATGAAATACTGGGAAGAGAGCATAAGTACCAATGACAAAATAAGGTACAATTGCTCAAATACCTTGTATCAGAGAAATAAGTGGTAAGACATTTACTTGCCTTGCATGCAGTTAGCTTGAGTTCAATCTCTGGTGCCCTTTCCCTTTATAAATCTTATCTTCCTTAATCGAGCCTAGTGGTCCTTGAGTCAGCAACATCACCAAAAGATGGATTGCTAGTGGAAAGGCAAACACTTGACCCTGCTCCAGTTCTACTTTTAACAGTATAAGTTGGGGACTAGAAGAAAGAGCAAGTAGAGTGTCTGCCTTGCATATGGCTGATTTGGATTTGATCTCTTGAACCACATAAGGTCTCCTAGCACTGCATGAAGTGATCCTTGAGCATAGAGTTAGACCAAAGCAAAGCAAACAATAAAATGTGGCTTCCTTATATGAAATAACTTATCTGTTCTAATTGCTGCCTTTCACCCTCAAGAATAACAGCAAGTGGGCTAAGTAGATGGGAAGCCTAACAAAAAGACTTATTAAGTTAACAAATGCTCTGTATTTTTTTACTGGTATAATTTTTTTTTAATTTCTGGGCAACACTCAGTAATGTTCACTATCTACATGCAAAAATATACTTCAACTCATTGAATTACCTCTCTAGCCCACATCTATCATTTTCACAAATGTCAGAACCAGATAAAGTCAGATCTTGTGCATGGATTTCTAAATATTGTGAGGTGTTAGGACCTGGTCTAAGAATGCCTACTTTGAGATCAGATCTAGTTAGAATCCCCAGTCTGCTCCTTAAAAGCTGTGTGGCCTTGATTAGTTGTTTTACTTCTCTGAGTATTAGGTTTCTATGGAAACTGTTTGGATTTGCTCTGGACTTCACTTCTCACAAGCTGGTGACCTTCCTACACTTGTTTAGCCATCTGTGACATGAATATATGAAATCACTGATTTCATTTGTTGTCTGGGAGATTAATTAGGGCATTCCATTTAAAATATTTAGCACCCTGTTTGACAGGACACATAGCAAGTGCTTAATAGTGCCAATAGGGGCCCAGAGAAATAGCACAGCGGTGTTTGCCTTGCAAGCAGCCGATCCAGGACCTAAGGTGGTTGGTTCGAATCCCGATGTCCCATATGGTCCCCGGTGCCTGCCAGGAGCTATTTCTAAGCAGACAACCAGGAGTAACCTCTGAGCACCACCGGGTGTGGCCCAAAAACCAAAAAAAAAAAAAAGTAGATGAAAGGATTAATTTGTATTCTGAGGGATGGCACATATAAAGCTAATGTTCAGGGATTTTAAACAGTAATCAGTGGAATCCAATGAATGGTTATTTCTGAAAGTTGTTGTTTTCATATTTTTATATCTGATTAATATGTGAACTTGTTTTAGTATTTTGGTAATATCTATATTTGATCATCAAGTATTGATCTTTTATATACAAGGTACTTTTATTCCTTCATTGTATGCTACATAAGTTCACAAGAATTTCAAAATTAGTACTGTTTGCATATTGTTTTTCTTGTAATTTTGGGGATATTTTTGATTGTTTTATTTTTGTTTTGGATCACACCTGCCAGTGCTCAGGGATTATTCCTGGCTCTGCACTCAGGGTTTGCTCTTAGCTGACTTGAAAGACCATATGGGAAGCTAGGGATTAAACTCAGGTCAGCCATGTGCAAGGCAGGGACCCTCCCTGCTGTACTATCACTTTGGCCATAGGTTTTTCTTTTTAAACTCTATTTCCTTTATTTACTTAAAATTTTTGGCATTTAGCCATACATATGTTTGTAGTTTGCTTTCATATAGTTTTTTCTTCTCTCTTGAACTGGGACTTGTGAATATGTCTAGATTATAAACTTAACGTGATTACCTGATTCTTTACTTATAATTATGTATACTTTTTCTTGAAGAAGGCCCTCATATTAAATAAGCTTCAAATTCCAAAAAGTTTGGATCTATCCCAATTATAGGTCACATTTTTTTACAGGTAAAATCTGACATATTTAACTTAAAATTTTTCTAAATTGAATGATATTATGGGAACATTATGAGATTAAAATTGTATATTTATTTACTTGTTCCACTTGATGGTCTGATTACTTTTTGCTCACTTTAAGAAGAAACATCTGTACTGTATTTTCTATTTTTTTTTAAAACTTTATTTAAGCACCTTATACAGACATGATTGTAGTTAGGTTTCAGTCATATAAAGAACACCCCACTTCACCAATGTAACATTCCCATCAGCAATGCCCCCAATGCCCCCAATCGCCCTCCTCACTGCCGCCCTTTATCTGTACTGTATTTTCGATGAAAATATGAAAACATGTGAAACTCATTGCTTGGTCGAAGTGATAAATAAGAAAAGTAAGTCTTTAATATATATTAGGATTTCAAATTTACAGACTAGGTAAAGAATATATCTAATTCAATTAGCATAATCCTTAAAAATCTAAATTTTTTAGACTAAAAGAATTGATCAAGTAAGATTTTGCGGACCAAGCCTGACAACTAGCTTAGTGACAAAGCTCTTTCTCTGCATGTGTGGAACTCTGATTTCAATCTCCTACACTGGGAAAAATATGTATATAGCATACAGCCCTGTTTTATTAATGTATGGTAAATTTCTGAATAAAGAGAAAAGAAGATGCAGTCACTATGTCTGGATTTAGCTAGTTCTACAGACTCACTCTTGAAAAAGATGTAAATCAAGCCATGAAAAATTATGGGTACACTGGCCAAGCAATTTAAAACTGGCTATCTCAGGAGGAGAGGGTGAACCAAGTTCCCACCATGCGGAAGCCATATTTGATGCACCCATCATCCACAAACACTACTTCACTAATGATCCTGCTTCTCCAATTCTTTACAACTCTCTACAGAGACACCAATCTGACTAAAGCTCCAGGTATGCTGATATTTCAGCTGACATATTCAGGACATTTTGGAGTGAGTACAGGCATCCTCTCCTCTCATTTTCTTGTTTCAGGAATTCCAGGAAACTGAAACCAAACCTCACAAAAGCTGCAATATCAGGAATAGTGCTTAGAATTCCTGGACCATGTGGCCACATTCATGGCCAAAAAACAACTAAATTTTTTTTATTAGTCACCAGTGTAGGGACACAGCAATTCAGACATCAATATGTATCTGAAGCTATATAAGGTTCAAAAACAAAAGAAGTAACAGAATGATCAACTAGGAACAAGAGCTTATTAAGCCTTATGACAATGATTTAATAACCTAATTACAAGATACATCAATTTTCAAAAAAAATTTTTTGCTGTTGTACTCTTTATATTGTTTTTTCTTTTTTAAATAATTTTGCTCACACTTGCCTAGAAACAAACTTATTATGGTCAACAAAGTGATACATGGTATTTAAATAAAGTAATTTACATTTTTAAAAAAAAAAAGAGAAGAAGAGAGGAGCTTGGGAGATGGTGTAGGGTGTTACGACCTTGGCTCACATGCAACCAACTATGGGCTTATCTTTGGCACCACATACCTATACTGGTCCCCCAAGCAATGCTAGAAGTTATCCTTAAGCACAGAACTTAAAGTAAGACCTGCACACTGCTGATATGGCCCCCAGATCACCCTCTTCCCCCCCCCCCCAGAAAAAAAAGAGAAAGATAAATACAAGGTGGTAATGAGGATTCCAGCAGGAAAATTATAATGGTTCTGGAGCAAAGAAGGAAGCTAAAAAATATTAAGAGAAGAAGAGAAAGTTGTCAGAAACTATAAAACTGTTTACCAGTTTACTAAGTGCTGAATAGAAGAGTAAATTTTGAAGTGGTACTTTAAGTTCCATTTGATATGGATTACTGGCTTATTGCACTCACTAACCACAGTCGTGTTTATTTATTACTTATTATTGACCTATGATATAGGTATGTGGAATACTATATCAGGTCAGATTGTGAGATTACATACTATGTTTAGACATAAATGACATTGCTCAAAAGTGCATGTTTCAGAGACTACCTTCAACACTAAGTTATGAAGGACTACTCACAGAAGGCTTCAATAATGAATATATTTTCCGTCAGGCAACTATATTTTATAAGTAACTAAGAACATTAGAAGTTGTTGAATGTTTTAAAAATTAGGTTGAGAGGGATTCTCAATTACTGCTTATAGGAATGCCAACTAGTCTAGCTTTTTTGAAAAAAAAAAAAAAAAACAATGTGACTGTTCCTTAAAAAACTAGAAACTGAGTTTTCATATGATCCTTCAATACCACTCATATGGATATACCCTAGGAACACCAAAACCCTCTTCATTCCTATGTTTATCACAGCACTATTTACAGTAACCAGAATCTGGAAACAACCCCCAAATCCAAGAATAAATGAATGACTAAAGTAATTGTGGTACATCTACACTATGGTATACTATGCAGCTGTTAGGAAAATGAAGTCATGAAATTTGCTTAAGATGGATGATTATGGAGATTATTATGCTAAGTGAAACGAGTCAAAGGAAGAAGTATAGACATAGAATAATCTCACTCATTTGTGGAAAGTAAGAAAAATAAAAGGCAATATCCAGAGATGAGGGCTAGGAGCACCAGATCTCGTGGGAAGCTTGCCACAAAGAGTGGGGAGAGAGCACTTAGAGTAGAGAAGGGTCCACTTTGACACAATAGTTGGAACTGATCACTTTGGACAGGAACTGAATACAAAAAGGATAAAGTGACATAGATTGTACCCCTTCATTAATTATAGGGCAAACCACAATGTCAAAAAGGAAAAAGTGAGAGAGATAGAGAGGCAAAATACCTGCCCCAGATATAGGTGGGGGTGGGTGGGAGGGAAACTGAGACACTGGTGGCAGAAAAGTGTACTGGTGAATGGTGGCATACATTCTATAACTGAAATTCAATTCTGAACAATTTTGTAACCATGGTGCTTAAATAATTATTAAATAAAGAAATATTTGAAAATAGATCTATAGGAAGTTCTTAAACTACAATGCAAAAAAAATAAAAACAAAAATAAAACAATTTGTTGTGTGAGAGTAGCAGGAATAATGTAAAGAGTGGCCAGAGATTGGATTTAAAAAGGCAGTTCAAATCAAACCTTTGGTATGTGAATCCAGATCCTGACACAACTGCTGTCTGTTGTAGGCAGAGTTTGGGGAAAAATAACCCATTTGAATCCAGCTGAGGTGTATGAGACAAGCAAGAGCACAGTTACTCTATTTAGTTCCACCGCTGTGCATTTCTTCCAGTCAATGAGCTGCATCACAACAGTTAATAATAGTCACATACATCAAAGTTCACAATGGGAAAACTATGCAGAACCCCACTGTACCAACACCTGCTGCCTACATAAGATCTCTAATCAGGATTTTAGAGAGGAAATGTTATAGATGTTCAAAGAACTTAAAGAAAAAATGGAATGGACATCCCAAAAGACTCAAGAGGTTATGAGAGTAAAAATGAGAAAATTTCAAACAGAAATATCAGGGCTGAAAAACATGATAGGTAAAATAAAAATTCAGTGGAAAGTCTCACCAGCAGAGCAACAACTGCTAAGCACAGAATCAGCAATCTAGAAGATAAGCTGCATTAACACTTCCATAAAACAGAAGAGGCTGGGAAGAGTCTTCAAAGAAAGTGAAGAGATAACAATAGAACTCTGGGATAAACTCAATAGAAATAACATAAGAATCATTGGGGTCCAGAGTCCTAGGAAGAAAACCCGATGAAGAACTAGTAGTCAAGGACATCATTGCTGAGAAATTACCAGAACTAAAGAGTACATACAACCATATCCTGGATGCCCGAAGAGTACCAGCTAAAAGAGATCCAAAAAAAAGCACCCCAAAGCACATACTAGTCACAATGATGATAACCACAGATAGGGATAGAATACTAAAAGAAGCATGATCAAAAAGGGAAATTACATACATCCTTAAGATTTACAGCAGACTTATCACAAGCACTCTCAAGACCTGAAGGCATTGTTGGGATATAGTGACAAAACTCAATGAAATAAATGCTTTGCCAAGGATACTTCACCCAGCCAGACTTTCATTCATATTTGATGGGTGGGTATACAGCTTCACAGATAAACAAAAGCACAAAAATTTTATAGACTCAAGCCTTAAAGAAGCTGAAGAGTCTACTTTAAGATAAGGCAGATCCAACAAACAAACCAAACTCTTACAATAAGATGATACTTACTCCATTACAACCACCGCTCTCAGTATCAACCTACTAAGTTCCTCAATTAAAAATACAGAATGGAAAAATAGATCAACATGTGAAAGCCCAAATTTTCCTGCCTGTAAGAATGATATCTGAGTAGTCAGAGCAAACATAGACTCAAAGTTTTGACTTCAGAGGACAATTAGTTGGAGGACAATCATTCAAGCAAACAATTCCCTTAAAAAGACTAGGGTGATTAGTGATGTGGAGCATTTTTTCATGTGCCTTTTGGCCATTTGTATTTTTTCTTCATCAAAGTGTCTGCACATTTCTTCTCCCCATTTCTTGATGAGATTAGATGTTTTTTTTCTTGTAAAGTTCTGTCAGTGCCTTGTATATTTGAATATTAGCCCCTTATCTGATGGGTATTGGGTGAATAGTTTCTTCCATTCAGTGAGTGGCTCTTGTATCCTGGGCACTATGTCCACATCAATAATCATCAGGGAGATGCAAATCAAAACAACTGTGAGGTACCATTTCACACCACAGAGATTGGCGCACATCACAAAGAATGAAAACAAGCAGTGTTGGCAGGGATTTGGAGAGAAAGGAACTCTTATTCTCTGCTGGTGGTAATGCCGTCTAGTCCAACCTTTATGGAAAGTGATATGGAGATTCCTCCAAAAACTGAAAATTGAGCTCCCATATGATGCAGCTATACCACTCCTAGGAGTATACCCTAGGAACACAAAAATAAAATACAAAAATTCCTTCCTTACATCTATATTCATTGCAGCACTATTTACTATAGCAAGACTCTGGAAACAACCAAGATGTCCTCAACAGATGAATGGCTAAAGAAACTATGGTACATATACACAATGGAATATTATGCAGCTGTCAGAAGAGATGAAGTCATAAAATTTTTTTATACATGAATGTACGTGGAATCTATTATGCTGAGTGAAATAAGTCAGAGAGAGAGAAAGATGCAGAATGGTCTCATTCATTTATGGGTTTTTAAGAAAAATGAAATACATTTTTGCAATAATTTTTAAAGACAAAAGAAAGGAGGGCTGGAAGTTCCAGCTCACCTCATGAAGCTCACCACAAAGAGTGATGAGCTTAGTTAGAAAAATGACTACATTGAGAACTATCCTAATAATGAGAGTGTATGAGGGAAATAGAAAGCCTGTGTAGAGTACAGGCAGGGGTGGGGTGGGGAGGAGGGAGAATTGGGACATTGGTGATGGGAATGCTGCTCTGGTGATGGGTGGTGTTCTTTACATGACAGAAAACCAACCACAATCATGTTTGTAATCAAGGTGTTTAAATAAAATATTTTAAAAAGGACTGGGGTGGCTATACTAATATCAGACAACACAGAATTTAAGCTTAAAAGGTTATGAGATAGAGATAGACATTTCTTAATAATCAAGGGATATGTCCAATAGGAAGAAATCATACTCCTATACATATACTCATCCAATGAGGGATGAGCAAAATATTTAAAACAATTGCTGATAGGGGCTGGAAAGATAGCACAGTGGTAGGGTGTTTGCCTTGCATGCAGCTGACCTGGGATGGATCGGATTCAATTCCTGACACCATATATGTTTCTCCAAGCCTGCCCAGAGCTATTTCTTAATGCAGAGCCAGGAATAACCCCTGAGCACAGCCGAGTGTGGCCCCAAAACACAAAAATTTGCTGATGTATTTTAATAAAGACATCAATAATAGCACAATAATAGTGGGAGACTTCAGCACCACCCTTTCTCTCATTGATAGATCAACCAGGCTAAAACTTAACAAGGATATACTGTTTCTGAAGAAAGAAATGAAAGAGTGCTTTAGTAAACTTATATAGGATTTTACATACCCCCCCCCAAATCTGAATACATATTATTCTTCAATGAACATGGGATATTCTCCAAGATAGATCACATGCTGGGCCATAAAACATACCTCCATAAAATCAATAGAATAGAAATTGTGTCAACTACCTTCTCAGATAATCATGCACTGAAATTAGAAGGGAATTACAAACAAACACTGGGAAAGAACATCAACACCTGGAAATTAAACAGCTCACTACTGAACAATAGGGGGATTAGAAACAAAACAAAAGAGGAAATCAAGTTTCCTGAAAACAAAAGAGAACAAACACAAATTATCAGAAATTGTGAGATACATAAAAAGTGGTATTAAGAAGAAAATTTGTAGCTTAGCAAGCATTCATCAGAGAGGAAGAAAGAGCCTACATAAATAACGAAATGGCGCAGCTTATAAAACTGGAAAACGATCAGCAAAATGAACCAAAAATAGGTAGATGGAAGGAAATAACGAAGCTCAGAGTAGAAATTAATGAACTGGAAACACAAAATATACAGTCTGAAAGATCAATAAAATAAATAGTTGGTTCTTTGAAAAATAATAAATAAGATTGATAAATCACTAACAAGACACACAAACAATAAAAGAGAAAGAAACTTAATAAACCGAATTATAAATGAAAAGGGGGAGATTGCTACAGACACTACAGAAGTTCAAAGGGTAAACAGAGATTACTTTGAGGAACTCTATGCCACAAAACAAGAGAACCTAGAAGAAACGGCTAAATTCTTGGAATATTATAACCTCCCAAGGTTGATTCAAGATGATCTGGCATATCTGAATAGATATATCACTATTAAGGAAATTAAAATGTTAATCAAAAGTTTTTCCAAAATCAAAAGCCCAGGCCCAGATGAATTTACTAGTGGTTTTTTTTTTTTCAAACCTTTCAAGAGAACCTACAGCCAATCATTTTCAGGCTCTTCTAAGAAATTAAGAAACAGAAACACTTCCAAATAGTTTTTATGAAGCTAACATTACCCTGATACCTAAAACAGACAGAGATACCACAAAAAAAGAGAACTAATACAATTAGTTTTAGGGGAATGAGTGAGAAAGACTAAACCTCTTTAGTCTTTAATCTTGTCAGTGAGCTGACAATTAAATTTTAGAAATAAAAGTAGAAATGCATTAACTTAGGGAGTTTTCATTTTGACAGAGAAATAAAGGTATGTAGAAAAAGGTGTTTATATTGACCTATGCAATATCAAGAGAGAAAAAACTATTAGGAATTAAAAAGTGACTATGACAATGACGTTTCTAAGAAATTGGAAACACAATGATGAGCATCAGACAATAAAATGGAGCTTTTAGCCCTTTGCACCCAAAATAAGGAAAAGAGGAAGCATTAACAAATGGAAGGAAGGCCTTCTTTCTGCGGGAGCCAACCCAGAGACACCAAGGATCATAATATCTCCAGGACCCACACCACAGCAGCACTTATATTTTAATCCCTGAACCACACTTCTTCACATTTTTTTATTTTTAATTATGTAAACAATGATGCAAAGAAAGAGGACAAGGTAAAGCTACAGAGGAAGGACAATCACTCAAAAACAGAGTTCCCAGAAGAAATCCCCCTGCTGACACCTTCATTTTGAACTTACAATCAAAGAAAAATAAAACAGAACCCATGTAGAATTACTTTGTCCCTCAAGACCCCAGATTGTACATTATAGTATTTCTTAGCGGTACACAATGCAATCTAAAGCCATAAAATTTATGTAACTCCTTAAACTTGAAGACATAGTAGTTTTTTACATTTCCATGCACATGCATATTAGTTTAAATTAACCTCAAAAGTTTAGGTGGGTGTTTTTTAAGGTTCAGAGTCAAAGGAGCACAGTAAATACAGTGTTAGAGTGGCAATTATCGTTTGCATAGGCCCATCAAAGTATGGGGGACATGGAAAGGAGAAACCTTGGCCTAAATACAAGGAGACCCTACCCCTGAAGTTTCCTGACATAAGACCAACTCTAGGCACCAGGCAAACTAGTTTGTCCAATCCAGGTCATTGTCTGTAGTGCCAATACAGTTTTATTTTTCACACAGTCTCTGTTGTTGGTATCATGTCTCTGTATTGAAGATCCTGGAATCTGTTTATCCTACATTAAAGTCAGGATGGTGCAGAGTGTCCTCTACTTTCAACTCACAATTAAAGGGCAATGCAGAAAGCCCTGTCCAGTAAGCAGGTTGTTTGTTGTTGTTGTTGTTGTTGTTGTTGTTGTTGTTTAAGTCTTCTCAGTGTTAAGGGAAGACTCTTTTGAGTAGATCAATGTCAGAGCAACAGTAGGGTCTTCCTGGTAAAGGATTGCTTCCAGGTGATGTCAAAGACAACTTTGGATGTTTCATAGATGGCTTCCCTGGTTCAGGGGTGAATGGAGAATGCCCATACTTCTGAGGCCTGTGCCAGGTCATCATGTCAATGTTCAGGGTGTAAGGTCTCATTGCACTACAAGATTTGTGTGTTCCTATCTCTATTAGATAAGAACTTATTTGTATGTATAGTATTTTCCACTTTAGTGTGCCTATGCAAACAAGGAATAATGCCATATGGCATTATCAGCGCATAAGGGGGCGCAAGAACAAGTCCAACAATCCCGTGACTTGGTTAAACATAAGCATTAAACTGAGGGACTCTTTCACCAAAATTCCTTATTGAAAAGTTCACAAAGAGAAGAAAAGATAAAAAGTGGGGAAAATAAACAATCTAACTTAAGACAGTGGACACAATTGTCACCGTTTAAGGGGATATTCAATAATAGTTATAGTGGTTGAGGGAATATATCTACAATATTCAAAGGAGATATGCATGTCCCTTTTATGTCATTAGAAATAGTCGGGAGGAATCCTGGACACCACTTTGGTCTGTGATTTAGCCTTCTGGAGTCTGCAAAATGACTCCCCTCAGTTTCATATAGGGAAATGCATTTGAGTGGGAACTAATCAGAAACCTAGTAGTATGGTAGCAACCACAGTTACACAATGAAAGAAGGAAGAGTCCAAGAGGCTGCTGAGAGTAAACAAGTAGGGAAAGAGTGCTGGTCTCTTCCCAATATAGCTATAAATCCAAAGCACAGACTCAACAACACTGAAAACCTAAGGTCTAAGCTGCAACCACCAAAATTTTTTGTGTAAACTGTGTAATATGCCTGTCAAAGTTGTGGGGAGGAGGACACAGAGATGGAGAACAGAAACACTGGAACCTGAGAGTCCATCCTCTCATTTTTATTTAGAATATATATGGGGCTAGCACCCCCGTGTGGTTTTTAAAATGGAGACCAATGAGAAAAAAATTACCAGTGAATGTCTCGACATACACCAGTGCTGCATCAGCCCGCCCTCCTCCCCATGCGTCCCTCCCTTAGTGTAGGGAGAGAAAGGGGGAAAGCCTGAGGACCACTATAGAGTCCACCTGGGCTGGCAACCAGGGAAGGCCTGGAGTCCAGGGGAGAAATAGGAGAATGGCTGGTGGCCTGCCAAGCCTCCCAGCACCCCCTCAAGCTAGGGAGTAGGCCTCCGGCCATATGGGGTTTCCCCTATCCCCATACCTGGGAAGAGCTGGCCTCCAAGATCAAGGAACCAGAAGCCACATATCTGCCCGGCCTCCTCCCCCTGCTCTTTCCCCCTAGAATAGGGAGGGGGAAGCCTGAGAACACCTAATATAGTCCACCTGGAAACCACTTCCGACCCCCTAAGCTGGCACTCAGGGAAGGCCTACTTCTCCACATTTTAAAAAGCAATCTACAACCTAAACAATGGGTAAATTTTGCAGTACAACCCCATGTTTAAAGAGTCAAGATGGCTGCTCTAATAATCCGAAAATTACCAAGCAGTTAGGTATCCTCTCAAATAAGATGTTTAGAGTAGAATTATGGAAGATGTTCAGGGAGCTCAAAAACAGCATCGATAGACTTGAATGGAGCACAAATAAGCATCAAGAGGATTTGACATTGAAATTGGAAATTTTCACACTGAAATAACAGAATTGAAAAACTCGGCTTACGAATTGAATACCTCAATGGAAAACCTCTCCACTGGAGTAACCACAGCTGCAAACGGGGTCAGTGAGCCAGAGGATGAGATGCAGAACAACTCCATAGAGCAGAAGAGATTGGAAGAGAACTTTAAAGCAAATGATCAGACAACATAGGAATCAATGAAGTCCCAGAAACGAGTTGAAGGAAGAGTGTGAACAGGAAGAGGAGGAAGAAGAATTTTTAAGAAGAATCAGGTGAAGAAGAGTAAAAAAAAAATAAGGCAAAGAAGAGTAAGAAATAAGACAAAGAAGAGTAAGAAGATTATGGTGAAAAATAGTAAGAAGAAGAAGGGGAAGATTAAAAGGATTCATCCTTCTTAAAAAGAAGAGAAGGAAGGGAAGTAAGAAGAGGGCAAAGAATAGTAAGAAAAGAAGAAAAAGAAGAGGAAGAAGAGGAAGAAGAATAAAAGGAGGAAGAGTAGGAGGAAAAAGAAAAAGAAGAGGAAGAAGAGGAGAAAGGGAAAGAAGGAAAAGAAGAGAAGAAAAAAGACAAGAAAAGAAGAAGGGAAAGAAGAAGAGCAAGAAGAAATGAAAAAGAGAAGAAAAAGAAGAGGAAGAAGTAGAAGAGGAGGAGAAAGAAGAATAAGAGAAAGAGGAGGAAGAGTCCACAGCCATACCACCCTGAATGTGCCTGATCTTGTCTGATCTCAGAGAGAGGAAGAAGAAAAAAGAGGAAAAAGAAAAAGAAGAAGAAAATGGATTGAAGATTTATTTTTAATTTCTTTTCTTATAATATTGTCTTTGTTTAAACACCATGAATGTGACGTTTGTAGTTGAGTTTCAGTTAAAAAATTTAAAAATTAATAAAAAAAATGCACAAGGTGACACTGGTAATGGGATTGGGGTTGAAAAATTGTATGTCTAGAAAAAAAATGGAAGGAAACCTGTAGATATCTTGGGTGTTTCTATTGAATGACTTTCTTTTTCAAACTATGTTAAAGATTCCTTAAATTTCCTATTTGTAATTTTTTTAAATTCTTTTGTTGAAACTATGTTTGTTGACTGCTGGAAATCAAATTTGGTTGAATATTATAATATTATTAATTGAATTTTGTGAACCTAAGCAAATCATTATCACATTTATTCATGATAAAAATAATAAAGCTCATGTTCTTAATGTGAGGGGGGAAAAAGAGAACTACAGGCCAGTATCCTTTATCCAAAACCCTTTATGAATACAGATGCAAAGATCCTCAGTAAAATCAAATATCCAATATCCTTTATAAACACAGATGCAAAGATCCTCAACAAAATCCTCACAAACAGGATCCAATGACTCATCATAAAGATCAGACACCATGATCAAGTAGGATTCATTCTAGAGATGCAAGGATGGTCAGTCAACGGCATATTAACAAAAGAAAAAATAAAAAGTTATCAAATTAACTCCCAAAAATCCATAGTACCTGGATTAAGGTACTTGCCTTGCATGTGGCCAATCTGAATTATATCCTCATATGGTCTATTGATTTTACCAAAATTAATCCCTGAGCACAAAGTCAGGAATAAGCCCTGATCAGTGCCAGTGTGGGCCCAAAACCTAAGTAAATAAATTTAGGTTGATGTGAAAAAATTGACACTATCTTAGATAACAGAAACATTTATTTCTTTCACAGAAAGAAATCTATAGGAATGCAAGTGTTACACAGAGACTTGCTAGTCAACAGAACCCAAATGTAATTTAGAACTCTTCTATCTCTAGGGTATAATTCTTCTCTTTGTTGTCCAGTATTGCTACTGTAGCTTCAACCATCACATTTGCACTCTTAAGCACAAGGTTGGAGGAAATATTAAGTATAGCTTTTTCTTGAAGAAGACTTTCTAAAAGCCCCATGTAATACTTTTACTTACATTTTATTGGTCAAATTTTGGTAATTTTACCATATATACATAAGACACTAACACTTAGTTTCTTAAACCACGGGTCATGGCCCCATATGACATTGAGTAACTGAACATATGTCTTAATTATTTTGTTTTAAAACAAATTTGTGATATATTATGTTTTATATGTTTGATTCATAAAAACTATCAATTATGCCCAGGCTCATGTAAAAGAAATTTAGGTGTAACGAAGATGTGAATAGTAAAAGTTTAAGAAGTGCTGGAGTAGAAGATGTGTTTTTTCATTTCAGTTGTAATGTGGTTAGCTAGAACCAGGGGTTTGCAATTAAGGAAGAAGGAAGAATGGCTCTGTGGGCAAGCAGCTACTCTGCCATGCTATATTTATCTTTAAACTTTAGTATATGTTGCTATTTTTCTCTGCCTAAGAACTAAGCATTTAATTGGATCTGAATTTGTATTAATGTGCTTCAGGGTAAAACCAGTATTGATCAGAATTAAATTTAGAAAACCCAAGATTGTGCTTTTCTGGGCACTTTTCCGGGCAATTCTGGTCAAAAGAAATTCTGGACAGAAACTGATGTGGAAAAAAGAATGGGGATTATTCTGTACTCTTTTTTTTTTTAATCTTTATTTAAACACCATGATTACAAGCGTGATTGAAGTGGGGTTTCAGTCATAAACAGAACACCCCCCTTCACTAGTGCAGCATTCCCACCACCACTGCCCCCTCCCACCTTCCTCACCCCTACCTGTATTTTTTTTACAGTTGCTTTATTAGATGTGAGTATGCATAAGTATATCACATATTTTATACATACAGATATATTGAATTCATACAATATGTGAGAATAATAGAGCATGGACATGAGATCATTTAGGATCAAATCTAGTCATTGAGATATATAGGTCATCTATTCTACAAATTGAACCACATCCTTAGCCTCCTCCTCTTGTCTTCTTTTTTTCTCTTCTTATTTTCTTTCTTCTCTTCTTCTTCCTCTTTTTCTTCTTTCTCTTCTTCCCTTCTTACTATTCTTTGCCCTCTTCTTATTCTCCTTCCTCTGCTTCTTTTTCTTCTTTCTTTTTTTTGGGGGGGGGGCCACACCCAGTGGTGCTCAGGGGTTACTCCTGGCTGTCTGCTCAGAAATAGCTCCTGGCAGGCTCGGGGGACCATATGGGACACAGGGATTCGAACCAACCACCTTTGGTGCTGGATCAAACGCCACTGTGCTATCTCTCCGGGCCCTCTTCTTCCTTTTTCATCTTTCCCTTCTTCTTACTATTCTTCACAATATTCTTCTTCTTCGCCTTATTCTTACTCTTCTTTGCCTTATTTTTCTTATTCTTCTTTGCCTGATTCTTCTTAAAATTCTTCTTCCTCCTCTTCCTGTTCTCACTCTTCCTCCAACTCTTCTTATTATTCTTGTTCTGGGTTTCTGGGACTTCATTGATTCTTATGTTGCTTCTGTTGAGTTTATCAAAGACTTCTGTTTGCATCAGTTCACATTCTTTGAGTAGTTTAGACATTGTCTGATCATTTGCTTTAAGGTTCTCTTCCAATCTCTTCTGCTGTATGGAGTTCTGCATCTCATCCTCTGGTTCACTGACCCCGTTTGCAGCTGCCATTACTCCAGTGGAGATATTTTCCATTGAAGTTTTCAATTCATAAGACGAATTTTTCAGACCTGTTATTTTAGTGTGAAATTTTCTAATTTCAATAGTCAAATCCTCTTGATTCTTATTTGTGCTCCATTCAAGTCTATCGATGCTTTTTTTGAGCTCCATGAACATCTTCCATAATTCTTCTCTAAACATCTTATTTGAGAGGATACCTAACTGGCTCTTTTCGGATTATCAGAGCAGCCATCTTGATTCTCTATACATGGGGTTGTACTGCAAAAATTTTCCCATTGTAAAGCTTGCAGTGTGCTTTTTACTATGTCAGAAGTGGGGTCCTCGGGTATGGGTCCTGGAGAGATTATGTTCCTTGATGTCTTCTGGGCTGCCTCCCGCAGAAAGAAGGCAGGGAGCAGGGCATCAGTCCTTTATAGTGGCTCTGGGTGCCCAGTCACACGGCAGGAATCAGCCCCACATTGGTTGGGTGGGGACATTTTACCGGGTGTGGGTCCTGGAGAGATTATGTTCCTTGGTGTCTTCTGGGCTGCCTCCCACAGAAAGAAGCTCTTCTTTACTCTTAAATATTAAAGAAGCCTTACACTGAACACTTCCTTAGTCTATATGAGGAATGAAATGTGGATATTGTTTGTTTTTGGACCACACCCAGCAGTGCTCAAGGGTTACTCCCGGCTCTGCATTCAGAAACCACTCGTGGCAGGTTTGGGGAGACCATAGGGATGCTGGGGATCGAACCTAGGTCAACAACATGCATGGCGAACACCCTACTACCCACTGTGCTATTGCTTGGCTCTGGATTTGTTTTTGTTTTTGTTTATTTTGGTTTTTGGTTTTGGGGTCACACTTGGCAGTACTCAGAGGTTACTCCTGGCTCTAAGCTCAGAAATTGTTCCTGGCAGGCTCAGGGGAACATATGGGATGCTGAGATTTGAACCACAGTCCTTCTGCATGCAAGGCAAACACCCTACCTCCATGCTATCTCTCCGGCCACTGGATTTGTATTTTTACCTCCAAGTTTTGTTAGTGTGGGATGAATAAATGTGAACCAATGTGTCTGAGATATAGAATTCATATTGACATATGAATTAATTTGCAATCTTTGGTGAACCTTTTAGCATAGATAGGCCTCTGTATTCTTTGTCTGTAAGATAAGGAAAGTTATCAGATGTTCACCCAATCTCTACTGTTCCTACTCATCTATTAGCTAGAAACTTGGAAAATCTTTCTGATTCTATTCTCACCTACCCATCCTCTTAGCTACTTTTGATAGTAGTTACCTTGCTCCAGGGACTGGGGCTTGAAAAAATACCATCATTATTTATGGAGCTTTTTGTTAAGTCTAAAGCACAGGCAAAGTCTCTTGACAGATTACAAAGCTGTTGACAAAAACCTTTTTTTTTATTTCACTTGTTTGGGTTAAAGGACATTATGTTTGAAATACTTTTGTATATTTCTTTTAGCAAATATTATTTTCATTCCTGAGTCATTTCCTAAAAGGTAACTGCAATGATGCAAAGAAGGCATATTTGGATATTAGTTTAAAAAAGATTCTCTTTTGGGGAAAAAGGGTGGTTAAGTCCCTCACTGAGTCCTTTGCTCAGCCATTCTGAGCACCACTGTCACTGTGGTGACCTCCAGCATTACTGAGACAGAACAACATGGCATTAAACCTACCAGCCCAACTGGCTGAATATCCTTGTGAGTGGCATTAGGGAACCTACTTCTTACCCCACCCCAAGGTCATCCAATGTCATTAGTTGAGTCTAATTGTCATTGAATCAGCAGCAGTACCATCAAATAGGCTGTTGATGGAAATGCAAATACTTAGGCCCTCTTCCAAATTTACAGTTCATAAAAATTAAAGTTGATAGTTGGGTACTTATATTGCATGCAGCTGACCTGAGTTTAATCCCTGGTATGACATATGGGTCCCTAGAACCTCACCAGGAGTGATTCCTGAGTGTAGAGTCAGGAATAAGGCCAGGGCACAATTGGGTGGAGACCAAAATTAAAGCCATAAAAGGTGTGTGTGGGATTATGTGATACTCAGAGCAGCACTGACCAACTAAACTTTGATGGTGGGAATGTGCTATAGCCTCACTATTCCACGTGGTAGCTTCCAGCCAGCACATGTGGTTATGGAACACTAGAAATATGGCTAGGAAAATGTAAATTTTAGTTTAATTAAGTTGTAATGAATTAATTAATATGTAAATGGTCTGGGCTGAGTGATAGCACAGCGAGTAGGGCATTTGCCTTGCATGTGGTTGACTTGGTTTTGATCCCCAGCATCCTTTATGGTCCTCTGAGCCTGCCAGGAGCAATATCTGAGTGCAGAACCAGGAGTACTTGCCGTAGCAATTAGGCAAGAAAAAGATATTAAGGACATTCAGATAGGAAAGGAAGAGGACAGGCTCTCACTGTTTGTAGATGACATGCTACTATATTTAGAAAACCTTAAAGACTCAAGCAAAAGGCTTCTAGAAATATTAGATTTATACAGTAAAGTAGCAGTTACAAAATTAACATACAAAAATCAATGGTCTTCTTATATACAAATAATGATAGAGAAGAAAAAGATATTAAAGAAAATTTCATTCACAGTAGAACCACAGAAATTTAAATATCTTGGAATAAAATTAATTAAAGAGGTGAAGGACCTATACAAAGAAATCTACAAAACACTGCTTTAAGAAATGAAAGAAGGGGCCGGAGAGATAGCATGGAGGTAAGGCGTTTGCCTTTCATGCAGGAGGTCATTGGTTCAAATCCCGGCACCCCATATGGTCCCCCGTGCCTGCCAGGAGCAATTTCTGAGCCTGGAGCCAGAAATAACCCCTGAGCACTGCCGGGTGTGACCCAAAAACCACAAAAAAAAAAAAAAGAAAAGAAATGAAAGAAGACACAAGGAAATGGAGACATATACCTTGCTCATGGGTTGGGAAGATTAACATCATTAAAATGGCAGACTCCCCACATCATTGTACAGATTTAATGCTATTCCTCTAAGGATTCCTATGACATTCTTCAAAGAAGTGGATCAAAAACTTCTGAAATTCATTTGGAACAATAAACATTCACAAATATCTCAAGCAACCCTTAGGAAAAAGAAGATGGGAGGCATCACTTTCCCTAACTTTAAATTGTCTACAAAACAATAGTCATTAAAACAGCATGGTATTGGAATAAAAACAGACCCTCAGATCAGTGGAATAAACTTGAGTATTCAGTGAATGTTCCCCAGACATACAATCAATTAACCTTTGATAAAGGGACAAAAATACAAAATGGGGCAAGGAAAGCCTCTTCAACTAGTGATACTGGGACAATTGGTCAGCCACATGCAAAAAAAGTGAACTCCAACCTCCACCTAACACCATGCACAAAGGTCAAATCCAACTGGATTAGAGACCTTGATAACAGATCTGTAACCATAAGGCATATAGAATAACATTTAGGTAAAACACTCCATGATATTGAGACTGAAGGCATCTTTAAGGAGGAAACTGCACTGTCCAAACAAGTGGAAGCAGAGATAAACAGATGGGACTATATTAAGCTGAGAACTTCTGCACCTCAAAGGAAATAGTGACTAGGATACAGCCACAAAATGGAAGAAATAATTCACTCAATTCCCATCAGAAATGGGCTAATATCTAAGATTAAGATATACAAGGTACTGACAGAACTTAACAACAACAACAAAAACACCTAACCCCATCAAGAAATGTGGAGAAGAAATGAACAAATGAACAGACACTTTCTCAAAGAACAAATACAAATGGCCAAAACACTTTAAAAAATGCTGCACATCTTTAATCATCAGGGAGATTCAAATCAAAACAACAATGAAGTGCGATCTTATGCCACAGAGACTGGCACACATCACAAAGAACAAAGAACAGTGCTGGTGAGGAGAAAAGCCTTTATGGAAAACAATATGGAAATTCCTAAAAAAAACTGTAAATTCAACTCTCATATGATCCAGCTATCCCAATACTAGGGATATACCCTAGGAACACAAAATCACAATACAAAAACGTTTTATGCACATCTATTATTTACAATAGCCAGATTCTGGAAATAATCAGATGCCTAACAACAGATGAGTGGATAAAGAAACTGTAATACGGGCCCGGAGAGATAGCACAGCGGCATTTGCCTTGCAAGCAGCCAATCCAGGACCTAAGGTGGTTGGTTCGAATCCGGGTGTCCCATATGGTCCCCTGTGCCTGCCAGGAGCTATTTCTGAGCAGACAGCCAGGAGTAACCCCTGAGCACTGCTGGGTGTGGCCCAAAAACCAAAAAGAAAGAAAGAAAGAAAGAAAGAAAGAAAGAAAGAAAGAAAGAAAGAAAGAAAGAAAGAAAAGAAGAAGAAGGAAAGAAGGAAGGAAGGAAGGAAGGAAGGAAGGAAGGAAGGAAGGAAGGAAGGAAGGAAGGAAGGAAGGAAGGAAGGAAGGAAGGAAGGAAGGAAGGAAGGAAGAAAGAAAGAAGAAAGAAAGAAAGAAAGAAAGAAGAAAGAAGAAAGAAAGAAAGAAAGAAAGAAAGAAAGAAGAAAGAAAGAAAAAAGAAAGAAAGAAGAAAGAAAGAAAACTGTGATACATATAGACAATGGAATACTACACAGCCATCAGGAAAATGAAGTCAGTAAATTTTCCTATACATGGATGGACATGTTATGCTGAGTGGCATAAGTCAGAGGAAGAGATAGACACAGAATAGTCTCACTGATCTGTGGGAATTAAGAAAAATAAAAGACATTATTATAACACAATAGAGATGAGGGCTGGAAGGACCAGCTCACAATATGAAGCTTACCACAAAGTGTTTAGTTAGAGAAATAACTACACTAACAACTATTCTGATAATTGTAGTGTGTGAGAGAAATAGAATGCCTGTGTCGAATACATACAGAGGATAGGGGAGGACACAGATGGGGAACATTGGTGATGGGAATGTTGCACTGATGAAGGGGGCTTTTTTGATAACTATTATCATGCTTGTAATCATGGTTCCTAAATAAATATATTATTTAAAAACATTTTATTGAGGTCTGAGTGATAGCATAGCAGGTAGGATGTTTGCTTTGAATGCGGCTGACCTTGATTTGATCCCTGACATCCAGTATGATCCCCAGAGACTGCTAGGAGTGATTTCTGAGTGCAGAACCAGTAGTAATCCCTGAACACTGCAAGGTGTGCCCCCCCCCCCAAAAAAAAACAAATCGTTTAAATCATCATGATTTACAAAGTTATTCATAGTTGGGTTTTAGACATACGATGTTTTTCATGACTAATCCCACTATTAGTGTCAACCTCTCTGTCAATATTCCCAGTGTTCCTCCAATGTCACTACCTCCCATCCCAACCTGCCATCATAACTGGCACCTTTTAAAGTTTTCTTGTTAAAGTTTGGGTCTCATTTGAGTCTACTTGTCTCCTACCCCCATTATTTCACATCTGTTTTACTTTTCCTCCATGTAATTTCTTTCTTTCTCCTAACTGTAATTTGGGGCCAAGGGTGTTTTAGACAACACACATTTAAGCCATTACATTCCTTCTTTCAGTTATTCTAAATACCAAATATAAGTGATATCATTCAGTTTGGTAATGAAAAAATGCAGTCTCTATGTTTGCAGGCCTGGTCCATAGACATACTCTTTTCTTAAAAGATTTGCAAACCAAACCTTGAAAAATCATGGGCACACTGGCCATGTAGCTGAAAGTGGCAATTGCATGAGGTGAAGGCAGTCCATGCCTCATTGAAGCCACAATGTCGCATTCATACTCATAATCACTGCTTTGCCTGTGGCCCTGCCTCACCACATCGTTACAATTCTCTTCGAAGGCAGAATCTGATTATAGGTATGCTAGTATTTGAGCTGATAGCTTATAACACCAGGGCTTTTTGGTGGGGGTTGGTTTTGAGGTCACACCTGGCAGTGCTCAGGAATTACTTCTGGCTCTACACTCAGAAATCGCTCCTGGCAGGCTCAGGGGACCATATGGGATGCCGAAATTCGAACCACCATTTTTCTGCATGCAAGGCAAACACCCTACCTCCATGCTATCTCTCTGGCCCCAATCACCAGGGCTTTTTTAAGTGAGTGCAGGCACCCTCTCCGCTGCACACTCCTTCTTCTGGGAGGCCTGGCAACTGAGTACACACCCCACAAAAGCCACAATATCAGTAATAATGCTTTAAATTTTTGGACAACTTTATCTGTTTGATGCGTCATCCCTATAGGAACACACCAATTTAGATGCCAATGTATAGTTGAGGTCACTTAATGTTCAGAAACAAATTAAATGAAAGAATCGACAGCTAATAAGAGCTTACTAAACCTTCTGCCATTGTCTTAATGACTTCATTGGAGATAATTTTCACAGATTTGTTTGCCAAGGTAATGTCCTCATTGGAGATAAAATAGTTTTCACAAGTTTGCTTGTCATTGTGATTCTTTTTAAAATTTTCTTTCTTCTCTTCCTTATTCTCTCTATTCTTTTTTAAAAATAACTTTGCTCTCACTTATATGGAAACAAATGAATTATGGTCTACTATGTCAACCATGTGATGCATTTTCTTTAAATAAAGTAAAAAATCTAAAATAAAAAAAGAATTTAGGTAATGAGATGCCTCCCAGTTTCTTGTTTTTAAATTTGGATTTGGCTATCCTAGGTCTTTTATGGTTCCACAAAAATTTTATAATTGATTGTTCTATGTCCTTGTTGTCTGAATGTATAAAATTGTCTGAATTTGGTTAGGGATTGCATTGAAACTATAGAGTAGTTTAGATAAGATGGTTATTTTAATAACATTGATTCTTCTAATCTATGAGCATGGAATGTTTTCAATTCCTTTAGGTCTTCTTAAATTTTTTATTAAGTATTTTGAAGATTTTGTGGTTTAGGGTCTCTCACCTCTTAGGTTGATTCCTAGGTACTCAATAGTTTTTGGCACTATTTTAAATGGGATAGATTTTTGGATCACTGTCTCCTCTGAGTCATTATTTGTATAAAAGAATACAATAAAAGAATGTATAAAAGAATTTGTGTATTGACTTTGTAGATGGCCACTTTGCTGTATTGGTTTATTGTTTCTAGGAGCTTTTTGTGGACTCTTTAGGGTCCTCAATGTGTATCATCAGGTCATCTGCAAATAGAGATAGTTTGACTTTCTTTCAATTTGAATCCCTTTTATTTCTTTCTTTTACATGATTGCTGTTGCTAGGACTTTTAATGCTGTATTTAATAAGAGTGGAAACAATGAACACCATTGCCTTGTGACTGACCACACTTGGAGAAACTATATCCTTTTAAGGACAGATTGGAGATAAAACATTTTTATTAAGATGGTCTAAAATACAAGTTATGTTAAAGTAAGTAGTTTAACATGTATCTAGTTATAAGGCATTTGTATTGCTTCTTTTAAAGTGGCATGTACAGTTTGTCCCACCTAATGAATAATTCTGAAATAAAGGTGTTTAGGCATGCTATAGTGCCTTAGCTTTGGGGTAAGAAGACATAAGTGTTGACTGAACTGATAGCCGCAGAGCACGTGGCATGATCCTCTGTCTAGGATTCCAACCTTAGCTCAGCCTGGAATGTCTTCAGTTTCTCATAAGCAGGGACAGGAAGGAGCTACCTGGGAGTAAAATCACTGGAAGTTTTCATTCTCTTCTTTTACCCTGATTCTGATCATGAGAGTGTTCTAAGAAAATAGTAGACCAAACTTGAGTATTTTGCTATAACTTGCCACATCAATTTATAATATCGATAAATTAAAAAGATCTTAAATGTCTATAAGCAGGAAGATTGGTTAAATAAATAAGTATGGAAGTTAAATAAAATGTAAGTTATGAATGAGGGCTTTCATACCTTTTTTATTTATTTTATTTTATTTTATTTGATTTGATTTTTGGGCCACACCCGGCAGTGCTCAGGGGTTACTCCTGGCTGTTTGCTCAGAAATAGCTCCTGGCAGGCACGGGGGACCATATGGGACACCGGGATTCGAACCAACCACCTTTGGTCCTGAATTGGCTACTTGGTCCTGAAATCGCTACTTGCAAGGCAAATGCCGCTGTGCTATCTCTCCGGGCCCACCTTTTTTATTTTTTTTTTATTTATTTATTTTTTTTTGGGATACTGAGGTTTTTTTTTTATTTCTTTCTTTTTTTTATGCATAATTTTTTTTATTTAAACACCTTGATTACATACATGATTGTGTTTGGGTTTCAGTCATAAAAGGAACACCACCCATCACCAGTGCAACATTCCCATCACCCAAGTCCCAAATCTCCCTCCTCCCCACCCAACCCCCGCCTGTACCCTAAACAGGCTCTACATTTCCCTCATACATTCTCAATATTAGGACAGTTCAAAATGTAGTTATTTCTCTAACTAAACTCATCACTCTTTGTGGTGAGCTTCCTGAGGTGAGCTGGAACTTCCAGCTCTTTTCTCTTTTGTGTCTGAAAATTATTATTACAAGGGTGTCTTTCATTTTTCTTAAAACCCATAGATGAGTGAGACCATTCTGCGTTTTTCTCTCTCTCTCTGACTTATTTCACTCAGCATAATAGATTCCATGTACATCCATGTATAGGAAAATTTCATGACTTCATCTCTCCTGACAGCTGCATAATATTCCATTGTGTATATGTACCACAGTTTCTTTAGCCATTCGTCTGTTGAAGGGCATCTTGGTTGTTTCCAGAGTCTTGCTATGGTAAATAGAGCTGCAATGAATATAGGTGTAAGGAAGGGGTTTTTGTATTGTATTTTTGTGTTCCTAGGGTATATTCCTAGGAGTGGTATAGCTGGATCGTATGGGAGCTCGATTTCCAGTTTTTGGAGGAATCTCCATATCGCTTTCCATAAAGGTTGAACTAGACAGCATTCCCACCAGCAGTGGATAAGAGTTCCTTTCTCTCCACATCCCCACCAACACTGTTGATTCTCATTCTTTGTGATGTGTGCCATTCTCTGGGGTGTGAGGTGGTATCTCATCGTTGTTTTGATTTGCATCTCCCTGATGATTAGTGATGTGGAACATTTTTTCATGTGTCTTTTGGCCATGTGTATTTCTTCTTTGTCAAAGTGTCTGTTCATTTCTTCTCCCCATTTTTTGATGGGGTTAGATGTTTTTTTCTTGTAAAGTTCTGTCAGTGCCTTGTATATTTTGGAGATTAGCCCCTTATCTGATGGGTATTGGGTGAATAGTTTCTCCCACTCAGTGGGGGGCTCTTGTATCCTGGGCACTATTTCCTTTGAGGTGCAGAAGCTTCTCAGCTTAATATATTCCCATCTGTTAATCTCTGCTTTCACTTGCTTGGAGAGTGCAGTTTCCTCCTTGAAGATGCCTGTAATGTCCTGGAGTGTTTTGCCTATGTGTTGTTCTATATATCTTATGGTTTTGGGGCTGATATCGAGGTCTTTAATCCATTTGGATTTTACCTTTGTACATGATGTTAGCTGGGGGTCTAAGTTTAATTTTTTGCAGGTGGCTATCCAATTGTGCCAACACCACTTGTTGAAGAGGCTATCCCTGCTCCATTTAGGATTTCCTGCTCCTTTATCAAAAATTAGATGGTTGTATCTCTGGGGAACATTTTCTGAGTATTCAAGCCTATTCCACTGATCTGAGTACCTATCCTTATTCCAATACCATGCTGTTTTGATAACTGTTGCTTTGTAGTACAGTTTAAAGTTGGGAATAGTAATTCCTCCCATATTCTTTTTCCCAATGATTGCTTTAGCTATTCGAGGGTGTTTATTGTTCCAAATGAATTTCAAAAGTGTCTGATCCACTTCTTTGAAGAATGTCATGGTATCTTTAGAGGGATGGCATTAAATCTGTATAATGCCTTTGGGGAGTATTGACAATTTTGATGATGTTAATCCTGCCAATCCTATGTGCAGGGTATCGCGTTTCCATTTTCCGTTGTGTCCTCATCTTTTTCTTTCTGGAGCAGAGTTTTATAGTTTTCTTTGTATAGGTCCTTCACATATTTAGTCAAGTTTGATTCCAAGATATTTGAGTTTGTGTGGGCACTATTGTGAATGGGGTTGTTTTCTTAATGTCCATTTCATCCTTATTACTATTGGTATACTAGAAAGGCCATTGATTTTTGTGTGTTTAATTTTGTAGCCTGCCACCTTGCTATATGAGTCTATTGTTTCTAGAAGCTTTTTGATAGAGTCTTTAGGGTTTTCTAAGTAGAGTATCATGTCATCTGCAAACAGTGAGAGCCTTGACTTCTTTCCTTTCCTATCTGGATTCCCTTGATATCCTTTTCTTGCCATAATCGCTATAGCAAGTACTACCAGTGCTATGTTGAATAGGAGTGGTGAGAGAGGACAGCCTTGTCTTGTGCCAGAATTATAGAGGGAAGGCTTTCAGTTTTTCTCCATTGAGGATAATATTTGCACTGCTTTGTGTAGATGGGCCTTCACTATATTGAGAAAGGTTCCCTCCATTCCCATCTTGCTGAGAGTTTTGATCAAGAATGGGTGTTGGACCCTTATCAAATGCTTTCTCTGCATCTATTGATATGATCATGTGGTTTTTATTTTTCTTGTTATTGATGTTGTGTATTATGTTGATAGATTTACGGATGTTAAACCCATCCTTGCATTCCTGGGATGAAACCTACTTGATCGTCAGTGGATGATCTTCTTAATGAGGCATTGAATCCTATTTGCCAGGATTTTGATTGAGGATCTTTGCATCTGCATTCATCAGTGATATTGGTCTGTAATTTTCTTTTTTGGTAGCGTCTCTGTCTGGTTTAGGTATCAAGGTGATGTTGGCTTCATAAAAGCTATTTGGAAGTGTTTCTGTTTGTTCAATTTCATGAAAGAGTCTTGCCAAGATTGGCAGTAGTTCCTCTTGGAAAGTTTGATAGAATTCATTAGTGAATCCATCTGGACCCTGGGCTTTTGTTTTTCGGCAGGACATTTGATTACTGTTTTAATTTCATCAATGGTGATGGGGGTGTTTAGATATGCTACCATCCTCTTCCTTCAACCGTGGAAAGATTATAAGAGTCCAAGAATTTATCCATTTCTTCCAGGTTCTCATATTTAGTGGCGTAGAGTTTTTTCAAAGTAGTTTTCTGATTACCCTTTTGAATCTCTGTCATATCATTAGTGATCTCTCCTTTTTCATTCCTGATACGAGTTAATCAAGTTTCTCTCTCTCTCTTTCTTTGTTAGGTTTGCCAGTGGTCTATCAATCTTGTTTATTTTTTTTCAAAGAACCAACTTCTGCTTTCGTTGATCTTTCGAATTGTTTTTTGAGTTTCCACTTCGTTGATTTCTGCCTCTCAACATTTGTTATTTCCTTCTGTCTTCCTATTCTTGGGTCCTTTTGTGAGCATTTTCTAGTTCTATTAGCTGTGTCATTAAGCTACTCAGGTAAGCTCCTTCTTCCTTCCTGATGTGTGCTTGCAAAGCTATAAAATTTTCCTCTCAGGTACTGCCTTTTGCTGTGTCCCATAAGTTCTGAGAGTTTGTGTCTTTATTGTCATTTGTTTCCAGGAACCTTTTTATTTCCTCCTTGATTTCATCTCGGGACCCACTGGTATTGAGCATGAGGCTGTTTAACTTCCAGGTGTTAAAGTGTTTCTTCTGAGTCCCTTTGGATGTTCACAAATAATTTCAGAGCCTTGTGGTCAGCGAAGGTAGTCTGCAAAATTCTATATCCTCTTGATCTTATGGAGTATGTTTTATGTGCCAGCATGTAGTCTATCCTGGAGAAATGTCCCATGTACATTGGAGAAGAATGTGTATCCAGGTTTCTCTGGGGATGGAGTGTCCTATATATATCCACTAGGCCTCTTTCTTCCATTTCTCTCCTCAGGTCTAGTATATTCTTGTTGGGTTTCAGTCTGGTTGACCTGTCCAGTGTTGACAAAGCCGTGTTAAGGTCCCCCACAATTATTGTGTTGTTGTTGATATTATTTTTCAGATTTGTCAAACAGTTGTATTAATATATTTTGCTGGCCCCTCATTCGGTTGCATATATGTTTAGGAGAGTGATTCTTCCTGCTCTACGTACCCCTTGCTTAATATAAAATCGTCCGTCTTTGTCCCTTACCAACCCTTCGCTCGATGATAAAGTTTGCATTATCTGATATTAGTATGGCCACTCCAGCTTTTATATGGGTGTTGTTTGCTTGGATGATTTTTCTCCAGCCTTTTATTTTGAGTCTATGTTTGTTCTGACTATTCAGTGTGCGTTTCTTGTAGGCAGCAGAAGGTTTGGATTGAGTTTTTGATCATTTAGCCACTCTGTGTCTCTTAACTGGTGCATTTAGTCCATTGACGTTGAGAGAAAGAATTGTCCTGGGATTTAACGCCATCTTTATTTCAAAATTTGGTGTGTCTTTTGGGTAGTCTTGTCTTAGATTAGGTTCTTTCAGTTTTTCTCTTAAGACTGGTTTTGTGTCTGTGAAGTTTCTGAGCTGTTTTTGTCTGTGAAACCATGTATTCTTCCATCAAACCGGAAAGTGAGTTTTGCTAGGGTATAGTATTCTGGGTGAAGCATTCATTTCATTCAGTCTTGTCACAATATCCCACCACTGCTTTCTGGCTTTGAGTGTTTCTGGTGACAGTTCTGCTGTAAATCTCAGGGAAGCTTGCTTGAACATGATTTCCCCTTTTGATCTTGCTGTTTTCAGAATTCTGTCTCTATCTGTGGGATTTGTCATTGTGACTAGGATGTGTCTTGGGGTGGTTTTTCTGGGGTCTCTTTTGGTTGGTACTCTTCGGGCATGCAGGATTTGATCACATATATTCTTTAGCTCTGGAAATTTTTCTTTAATGATGTTCTTGACCGTTGATTCTTCCTGGAAATTTTCTTCCTGGGTCTCTGGGACTCCAATGATTCTTAAGTTGTTTCTGTTGATCTTATCATAGACTTCTATTTTCGTCTGTTCCCATTCTTTGACTAATTTTTCCATTGTCTGCTCATTTGCTTTAAGTTTTTTGTCCAATCTCTCCTGCTGTATGGAATTGTTATGTATCTCATCTTCCACAGCACCAAGTCTATTCTCAGCTTCTGATACCCTGTCCCAGAGCTTATCCATTTTGTCATTCACTTCGTTTACTGACTTTTTCAGTCCTGTTAGTTGACATGTTATTTCAGTTTGGAGTTTTGTCATTTCTGCCTTCATATTTTCTTGGTTCTTATTAGGTGTTCTGTTCAACTCGATCCATGGTTCTTGGAGTCTGTTGAGCACCTTCCATATTGCTAGTCTAAAGTTCTTATCTGAGAGGTTGATTAGTTTTTCAGTCATTATCTGGTCCTCAGAATTGTCATCTTCTTCTCTCTATGTCTGATGCTGGCCTGCGTTGTTTCCCATTGTCACACTCTGTATTGTGGGTTTTTCTACGTGTTGTGGTGGTATTCATTGTCTATATGATGTAGGCAGCACACTCCTCTGGGCTCCTCCCTTTCTGGAAGGGCTGACTTGCCTCTAAGGGAGGGAGTCCTCCGTGGATGAAGCCCTCACACTGGGTCAAATCTTAGGCCCGAGCATGCAACAGAGAAGACAGTCCAGAGAGAAATGTTTGCTTCTGTGATATAGCGCCGTTCTTAGTGTGATTTTTCCTTCTTGTTGCAATGGAGTTCTTTCCTTAGAAAGAGTGCACGGCCGCGTAGCGAAGTGGAGCTAAGTGCCTTCTGGAGCCTCTTTTCAGCCCACTCTAAGGAGGTTTACGCAACAGGATAGCAGAGAGTACACACACAGGCAGCACTCACAGTTTTTCACACTCAGCGCCCCACTGGTCAGGCGTAGTTTTCACTCGCTCAGCTGGGCAGCTCAGAATGCTGTATTTTTGGGGTTCACTTCCCAGGACTCTGAGGAGAGTCACTGGCTCGATGGGTAGCTTCCGATATTGTAGTTTCTTTGGGGTTCGCTTCCCAGGGCTCTGAGGAGAGCTTCCAGAGTTCAGGAAAGGACAGAGAAGGGTAGGACAGGGCTCCCTTCCGGTGGCTCAGTTTCCTCAGAAGAAGCACAAGCCGGGTGGAGACTCTGCAGGGTAGGAGAAATCAGCACTCTGCCTGGAGACCCCCCACATCCAGCCATTTCTTTACTTCACTCACTGGCTCGCTGGGTAGCTCCCAAATGTAGTTTCTTCGGGGTTCGCTTCCCAGGGCTCTGAGGAGAGCTTCCAGAGTTCAGGAAAGACAGAGAAGAGTAGGACAGGGCTCCTTCAGGTGCTCAGTTTCTTGGTTCGCTGGGTAGCTCCCCCGATGTAGTTTCTTTGGGGTTCGCTTCCCAGGGCTCTGAGGAGAGCTTCCAGAGTTCAGGAAAGACAGAGAAGGGTAGGACAGGGCTCCCTTCCGGTTGCTCAGTTCCTCAGAAGAAGCACAGCCCGGTGGATTCTGCAGTGTAGAGCAGTCAGCACTCTCCTGGAAACCCCCACCTGCAGCCATTTCTCACTCACCTCACAGGCTCGCTGGGTAGCTCCCAGAATGTAGTTTCTTTGGGGTTCGCTTCCCAGGGCTCTGAGGAGAGCTTCCAGAGTTCAGGAAAGACAGAGAAGGGTAGGACAGGGCTCCTTCCGAGTGCTCAGTTTCCTCAGAAGAAGCACAGCCCGGTTGGAGATTCTGCAGGTAGAGCAGTCAGCACTCTGCCTGGAAACCCCCACCTGCAGTCATTTCTCACTCACTCACTGGCTCGCTGGGTAGCTCCCGAATGTAGTTTCTTGGGGTTCGCTTCCCAGGGCTCTGAGGAGAGCTTCCAGAGTTCAGGAAAGACAGAGAAGGGTAGGACAGGGCTCCCTTCCGGTGCTCAGTTCCTCAGAAGAAGCACAGCCCGGTGGAGATTCTGCAGGTCACCTTTTTTATTTTTTAATGGGGACACTAAGCTCCATCTATCAGTGCTCACGACTGCTCTTGGGGATGTCAAGGGTGAAATAGATTGGTCACATGCAAGGCAAGAGCTTCACCTTTTTATTCTCTCTCTGGGCCCATAAAATTTATTCTTAAGAAATTGGGGGGTATTGGGTCACACTGGTGACGCTCAGGGGTTACTCCTGGATATGCACTCAGAAATTGCTCCTGGCTCAGAGCAAAAAATCCTAAATGGAGCAAGGAAAGCCTCTTCAACAAGTGATGTTGGCACAACTGGTTATTCACTTGCAAAAAAGCGAACTCAACACCTAGCTAACACCATGCACAAAGGTAAAATCCAAATGGATTAAAGACCTTGATATCAGACTTGAAACCATAAGGTATATAGAACAACACATAGGTAAAAAACTCCATGACATTGAGACCAACGGCATCTTTAAGGAGAAAACAACACTCTCCAAACAAGTGGAAGCACAGATAAACAGATGGGAATATATCAAACTGAGAAGCTTCTGCACCTCAAAGGAAATAGTGCAAAGGATATAAGAGCCACCCACTGAGTGGGAGAAACTATTCACCCAATACCCATCAGATATCCAAAATATACAAGGCACTGATAGAACTTTACAAGAAAAAAAATCTGATCCCAACAAAAAATGGGGAGAAATGAACAGACACTTCGTCAAAGAAGAAATACAAATGGCCAAAAGACACATCACTAATCATCAGGGAGATGCAAATCAAAACAGCTATGAGGTACTATCTCACGCCACAGAGATTGGCGCACATCATAAAGAATGAGAAAAAGCAGTGCTGGCGGAGATGTGGAGAGAAAGGAACTCTTATTCACTTCTGTTGGGAATGCCATCTAATCCAACCTTTATGGAAAGGACCTTTAGGGAGATTCCTCTAAAACCTGGAAATTGAACTCCCATATGATCCAGCTATATCACTTCTAGGGATATACCCTAGGAACACAAAAATATAATTCAAAAATCCCTTCCTCACACCTATATTCATCGCAGCATTATTTACAATAGCCACACTCTAGAAACAACCAAGATGCCCTTCAACAGATGACTGGCTTGGGGCCAGAGTGATACAACAGTATACACAGTGATAAACTCGCTTGACCTGAGTTCAGTCACTGGTATCCCATGTGGCCCCCTGAGCATGCCAGGAAAGCATCCTGGGCAAAGCTAGGAATAGCCCCCGAGCATCACCGGGTGTGGTTTAAAAAAAAATACAAAAAACAGGCCTCCGCATGTGCCAGCGGCCTGTTGGCCCGGCCTAGGGTAGGGGAGCCCGGACCTGGGTCACCCGACCCCCCTCTCCCCCATTTCTCCGGATCTCCAGGTTGGGTTCCTGGAAGAGCTGACGGGGGCACCCTGGGTTTTTCCCCACTCCCAGGCCCAGTCTGTCCAGAGACTGGCCTAGGGTGGGGCTGAGGGGGTGGAGTTTGATCTGGTGTGGTGGCAGATAGCTGCTCAGCTATACTCAGGCTGTCACTGGCAATTTCATACCCAGTCTACATTTTGCAAACCGCGCGGGTTGAGGGGCTAGAACATATGCTCCTCCCAACCATCAGTACCCCAGATTTACCCTTCTTAACTTCAGTAACACACAGTTCTAATCTCTGACCTAAGACATACAGTAGATCTAACAAATCCTAGAACTATTTAGGACACAAATTGAACACATATTGAACACATATATCTTTTGTATATTTTATGGGTATTTTCTTTAACTGATATAACTCTCTATATATTCTTCTACCATGATGTTTCTATCCACTTTTCATCTTGTCTTTTCTTTGTAAGCTGTTCAGTAAGGATTGTTGTTGGAACTGTCCCTCAGTTTGATGCCTATGATTGAACTATGTCATGGAAATTGCTGGTCTTGTTCCTATTGCCTCCAGATGCACCAATAACGCTTCATGGCATTGATCCTTGTTTGCATACACACATTAAAATGGGAAAACACCATACATACAGATAAGTTCTTATCTAATAAATCTCAGTACAATGTACCTTACACCCTGAACATTGATATAATGACCTGGCACAGGCCTCAGAAGAATGGGCATCCTCCATTCACGCCAGAATCAAGCTATCTACGAAACATCCAAGGTCTTATATAGCAACAGCTGGAAGCAGTCCTCTACCAGTAAAGACACTACCAAGGGTCTGACATCGACCTCCTAAAAAGAGACTTCCGTTTACACTGAGAAGACTTGACAACAACAATGACCTGCTCTACAGGACATGGTTCTCTCTATTGCCCCTTAAGTGTGAGGTGAAATGAGAGGATGCTCTGCACCATCCTGACTGCAATATGGGATATGCAGACTCCAGGATCTTTAATACAGAAGCATGATACCAACAACAGAGACTATGTGAGGAATGGAGGTGTATTGCCACTACAGACGATGACTTGAATTGGACAAACTAGTTTGCCTGGAGCCTAGAGTCAGTCCTGTGCCAGGAAACTTCAGGGGTAGGGTCTCCTTGTATTTAGACCATAATTTGTCTTTCCATGTCCCTTATGTTTTGGTAGGCCTATGCAAACAAATTCCACTTTAATACCGTTTTTTACTATGTTCCCTTGACTCCAATCCTTAAGAAAAACAACCCACTAAAACTTTTGAGGTTAACTTAAACCAGTAAGCATGTGCATGGAGCTAGAGAAATGTACTTTGCCCTCAATGTTTAAGGAGTTACATAAGTCTAATGTCTTTAGATTATATTGTGTGCTGCTAAGAAATAGTATGTACTACAACTGGGGATTTGAGGGACAAAGTAATTGTATTGTACATGGGTTCAGTTTTGTTTTTCTTAATGTTCTTTGGCTGAAAGTTCAAGGCTGGATATCATCGATGGGACCTACCGAGGAATTCTGGTTTATGGGTGATTGGGCTTCCACTGTATCTTTACCCTGTCCTCTTTCTTTGCATCTTTGTTGTCATAATTAAAATAAAATAAAATTAAATTAAAAAAATACAAAAACAAATGACTGGTGAAACGAAACTGTGGTACTATATACACAATGGAATATTATGCAGCCGTCAGGGAGAGTTGAAGTATGACATTTTCCTACACATGGATGGACATGGAATTTATTATGATGAGTGAAATAAGTTGGAGGGAGAGAGATAGACACAGAATAGTCTCACTCATCTATGGGTTTTAAGAAAAATAAAAGACATTTTTTGCAAATTATCTCAGAGATAAGAGAGAGGAAGGTGGAAGGTCCAGCTCATGACATGAAGCTCACCACAAAGAGTGATGAGTGCAGTTAGAGAAATAACTACATTGGAAACTATCATAACAATGTAAATGAATGAGGAAAGTAGAAAGCCTGTCTAGAGTACGGGGGTGGGGTGGGGAGGAGGGAGATCTGGGACATTGGTGATGGGAATGTTGCACTGGTGAAGGGAGGGTGTTCTTTATATGACTTTACATTACATTTTTACATCTTTACATTACAATCAAATTTGTAATCAAGATGTTTACATAAAGATATTAATAAAAAGAAAAAATATTTTTATAAATATCAAGAAGAATAAAGAAATTGCTCCTGGCTTGGGGAGGTCTGTCCTGGGCAACACAGGTCTGTCCTGGGCAACTGCATGCAAGGCAAACACCCTACTGCTGTGCTATCGCTCCAGCCCCTAGAAATGGAGAGAGAGAAACTTAATAAGCCGGATTAGAAATGAAAAGATAGTTTTCAGTGTAGTCATCTCTCCAACTGCACTATCATAACAATGTGAATGAATAAGGGAAGTAGAAAGCCTGTCTCGAGTACAGGTGTGGGGGAGTGGGGAGGAGGGAGATCTGGGAAATTGGTGGTGGGAATGTTGCACTGGTGAAGGGGGGTGTTCTTTACATGACTGTAATCATACAACTACAATCATGTTTGTAATCACGGTGTTTAAATAAAGATAATTATTAAAAAAAAGAAATGAAAAGAGTGAGATCACTACAGTTATTGCAGATATTCAGAGACTACTTTGAGAAACTCTATGCCACAAAACATGAGAACCTGGAAGAAATGGATAAATTCTTGGACACTTATAATCTTCCACAGTTGAATAAAGATGAGGTAGCATATCTGAACAGCCCCATCACTATTGAGAAAATTAAAATGGTAATCAAAAGTCTTCCCCAAAACAAAGCCCAGTCCCAGATGGGTTCACTAATGAATTCTTTCAAACCTTTCAAGAGGAAGTACTACCAATCCTTTTCAAGTTCTTTCAAAAAACTGAAGAAACAGGAACATTTCCAAATACTTTTTACGAAGCTAATATCACCTTGATAACAAAACCAGACAGAGATGTTGCCAAAAAAAGAAAATTACAGACCAATATTCCTGATGAACACAGATTCAAAGATTCTCAACAAAATCCTGGCAAACAGGATCCAGTACATCATCAAGAAGGTCATTCAACATGACAAAGTAGATTTCATCCCAGGAATGCAAGGATAGTTTAACATACATAAATAAATCAACATAATACACCATATAACAAAAAGGAAAATAAAAACCACATGGTCATATCAATAGATACAGAGAAAGCATTTAATAAGATCCAACACCCCTTCTTGATAAAAACTCTCATCAAGATGGGAATAGAAGGAACCTTTTTCAATATAGTAAGGCCATCTACCACAGCCAATGGCAAATATTATTCTCAATGGAAATAAACTATAAAAGCCTTTTCTCTAAAATCTGGTACAAGACAAGGCTGCCCTCTCTCACCAGTCCTAGTCAACATAGTACTGGCAGTACTTGCCATAGCAATTAGGCAAGAAAAGGATATCAAGGGCATCCAGATAGGAAAGGAAGAAGACAAGTTCTCACTTTTGCAGATGACATACTATATTTAGAAAACCCTAAAGCCTCTGCCAAAAAGCTTCTAGTAACAATAGATTCATATAGCAAAGTGTCAGGCTACAAAATTAACACGCAAAAATCCATGCCTTCTTATACACCAATAATGATAGAGAAGAAAAAGATATTAAAAAAAAAACTATCCCATTCACATTAGTGCTACACAAACTCAAATATCTTGGAGTCAACTTAACTAAAGAGGTGAAGGACCTGTACAAAGAAAATTAAAAAAGCCTGCCTCAGGAAATAAGAGAGGATACAAGTCAATGGAGACACAATCACTGTTCATGGATTGGCAGGATTAAAATCATTAAAATGGCAATATGCCCCAAATAATTGTACAGATTTAATTCAATTCCTCTAAGTATAATGATGACATTCTTTAAAAATGTGGATCAAATACTCCTGAAATTCATTTGGAATAATAAACATCCATGAATAGCTAAAGCAATCCTTGGGAAAAGGAATATGGGAAGTATTACTTTCCCCAATTGTAAATTGTATTACAAAGCAATAGTTATTAAAACAGCATGGCATTGGAATAAAGATAAATCCTCAGATCAGTGGAATAGACTTGAGTATTCAGAGAGTGCCTGGGAATCCCAGGCATACAATCAACTAATTTGATAAAAAAAGATAAGAGTTCAAAATGGAACAAGGAAAGCCTCTTCAACAAGTGGTGTTAGCACAACTGGTTAGCTACTTGCAGAAAAGCAAACTCAGATCCCCCATCTAACATGATGCACAAAGGTCAAATCAAAGTGGATTAAATACCTGATATCAGGCCTGAAACCATAAGGTATATAGAACAACACATAGGTAACACACTCCATGACATTGAGAATAAAGGCATCTTCAAGGAGGAAACAATATTCTCCAAACAAGTGGAAGCAGAGATAAACAGGTGGGACTATATTAAGTTGAGAATCTTTGAGCTTTGCACCTCAAAGGAAATAGTGCCTAGATACAAAAGCCACCCACAGAATGGGAGAAACAATTCACCCAATTCCCATCAGACAAGGGGCTAATAACAAAAATATACAAGCCATTGACAGAACTTAACAAGAAGAAACATCTAACCTCATCAAAAAAATGGGGAGAAGAAATGACCAGAAAATTTCACAAAGAAGAAATACAAATTACCAAAAGACACATGAAAAAATCCTCCACATCACTAACCATCAGAAAGATGCAAATGAAAACGATGAGGTACCATCTGATGCCACAGAGACTAGCACACATCACAAAGACCAAGAACAATCAGTGCTGGCAGGAATATGGAGAAAAAGGAACTTTCATTCACTGCTAGTGGGAATGCGTCTTTATGGAAAACAATATGAAGATTTTTCAAAAAACTGAAAAATAAGCTCTCATGTGATCCAGGTATATCACTCCTAGGGATATACCCTAGGAACACAAAAATACAATATAACTATGTCTTCCTTGCACCTATATTCATCGCAGTGCTATTTACAATGGCCAAACTCTGGAAACAATCAAGATACCCTTCAACAGATAAATGACTAAAGAAACTGTGGTACATATACACAATGGAATATTATGCACCCATCAGAAGAGATGAAGTCATGAAATTTTCCTATACATGGATGGACATGGAATCTAATATGCTGACTGAAATAAGTAAGAGGGAGAGAGGAAAGCACAGAAAAGTCTCGCTCATCTATGGGTTTTAAGAAAAACAAAAGACATTATTGTAATAATGCCCAGATACAATAGAGATGGGGGCTGCAAGGATCAGCTCACAATATGAATCTCACCACAAAGAATGGTGAGTGCAGTTAGGGAAATAACTACACTAACAACTATCACTACAATCTTAATGAGTGAGAGAAGTAGAATGCCTGTCAGATACAGGCAGTGTTTGGGAAGGAAGGAGGGTGGGGGGCATTGGTGATGGGAATGTTGCAGTGGTGAAGGGGGGTGTTCTATTTGTGACTGAAACCCAACTACAATCATACTTGTAATCATGGTGCTTAAATAATGACTTTATAGAAAGAAAGAAAGAAATTTATCTACCTATCTCTCTTTCTCCCTTCCCTCTTCCTCTGTCTGACCAGTGGTATTCTAAAACTCTGTTGCTAGACAGCTCTCTTTAAATAAATTATTGTAAACACTGATTTTTCTGTAATGTACAAAACTGTCTTTGTCACAAATTTTAAGTGCAACCTTCCTGCACTGGGTGATGGGATATGTGAGGAAGGAAGTAAAGTTGAATAAAGTCATAAAGGTGGTCTTGATCCAGTACTATGACAATATGAAGAAGAGAGAGAGATATCAGGCATGCTCATATGTACACAAGAATGACCTCGAGGAAAAGTCAGTGGCCAGAAAGTCAAGTAGAGAAGCTACATGAGAAATGAAACTTCTTGACTGCTCAATTTTGTACTTCTTGCCTCTAACACTATGAGGAAATTAAATTCTGTTATTTAAACTAACTAGTTTGTTGTATTTTTGATATAGAAACTGTGGCTGACTCATCAATATCTAACTAAAGTTTGCAGTTTTATTACTTTCATAGTCCTTCATAAAAATGTACTAACTATTCCACTTCATTAGGTTCTTTGTTACCAATAACAAGTGCCAAGGTTTTGTTTTTTTGTTTGTTTGTTTGTTTTTATATTTGTGCCATCCTAATGCACTTGGGGGTTACTCCTAGCTCTGTACTCAGAAATTACTCCTGGCAGGCTCGGGACCATATGGGATGACAGTGATCAAACCTGGGTCAGCTGCATGCAAAGCAAATGCCCTACCTGCTATGCTATCACTCTGGCCCTGCAAATGCTAAGTTTTAATCAGTGTTCCTTCTTATAACAAGATTCTGATGAATACATGTTCTATTATTCTCTACCCCCAGGTCTTTCTTATGGTCAGCCAAGGTTAGTCTCAGCAGTCAGTTGATTAGATTAGTAGGTTAGTTTTTTACATAAAGTTGTTTTGCTTTTAATTCTTTGGGTCAATTGTTATAAACATGGCCGTGAATAATTTTTCTCATGCTATCTGTGTGTGTCACTCGTCCCCTCAAGACTGAAATCTGTTTCAGATCTGGTCTTGTCATTTACCTGGACTCCCAGAATGCTATGAAACGACGCTGTGTGAGTCCCAGGTGCTTATTTTTAGGGCAGTCAGAGCTTCTATCCTCATCCAGCCTGACAGGTCATAGTGTCTTCTTGAGAGCCTTCTCTGGAAGGAAAAGGCTTTGATAGGGGAAATACCATAGTGTGACTAACAAGGGTCTGAGGCAGTTCTAGAATGAGTAAAGGACTGTGTTTAGAAAATGGGATGGTGCTGACCATTCAGTATACCTATTGGATCTGGGTGTGTGACTGAGAAGGAATAAGAGAATAGAGTAAGTATTTGAGGACAGTGATTAGAATTGGCTTGCAAAATTATCTTGGGTTGAACTTATCTTGGGTTGGCTACTTATCAAGATTGAAGCTGTTGTGATGATGTCAAGGTATTGTTCACTGGCAGGATGACATGGCTTCAGAGAGTAAGAGAGTAAGAGTGCTGCCGTAGGATCCTTGGTAGAGGACATTTTCCCTACCCAACTCTCGTTGGGGCTGTGAGAACATGCAGACCACTGTGCCAGATCCCTTTGGCCATAGCTGCCTTAAATTCTGCTCCGGGTTGTATAGTATTACCTCCTCCCCTGAATTCACATGTTGAACACCTAACCCCTCAGGGTATGACCTTAATTGATTTAAAAGTCATTGTAAATGCAATTAGATGTTTTTATTAAATTAGTTTTTGTTTCTAGGCCATGCCTGGCAGTACTTAGGGCTTTTCCTGGCTCTGTGCTCAAGAATCATTCCAAGTGGTGCTTGGAAGACCATATGTATTTCCAGGGATTAAACCTGGGATGGCTGCATATAAGAAAATCTCCTTAACCCTAGTCTATCTCTCTGGCCCCTTAATTAGATTTGAAAAATTCTGAATTTATTTTAATTGATAAACAGAAAATACCTTTGAAGAAAAATACAAAATATAGAGATAAGATTATACTCCCGGAACATCTCAAATTCTTTTATGCCAGTCCCCAAAATAATACTCATTCTTCTGAAGAGGCGGCAACCACCAAAAGTGATGTTATTAAAAAGGATATGGATCCATATCACCAAAACCCCAGTGAACCCCCATTAAAGCAACCCCTATTGCTGTTGCCATGACAATTTTCTAGAATTTTTTAAATTGGGTTAGTGCATCTTTTAAGCTGTAGAGTTGAGTCCTTGACGTCTTTTACCACAACAGATGCCAAGATCACATTGTATTCAATGAAGTTAGTTTAAATGAAGTCGTAGTGGACTCAGGCAGGCTCCAAATACAGTCAGACTTGCATCCTGAGCTGGAGTGGAATTTGGATAGAGATACATCTAGAATGTATCAAGTGGAGATGAAGTCTGAAAGTGGTGTTAAGGCTGGAACCATCAGGAGGCTAGCATTACCAGCCAAGGCCAAAGCTAGACGGCGTTACCAAACCAGTGTTCCCTGGATCAACCCTCAGAAGGAACCATCTCGGACAGACACCAACTTTTGTGTCTGGCCCCTAGAACTGGCAATTAATATTTGTTGTTGAAGCCACCCAGCTTGTGGTATTAGGTGATGTAACCCTTGTAAACTAATATAAATGTCTATGTTTTACCCTCCCCAGCCTTCTTATGGTTCAGAGTGGTGATAGAGATAAACTTGTCCCTGTGATGAGGAAAGTGCCAGGTAACCTCACATCTCAATCCAGCTAAAATGAAAGGAGCAGCTCCTCCAAAAGTCTATAAAGGAAGTAAAGTGGCTGCTAGAGTTTGCATTTAGGATGTAACGAGTAATTTTGGTTCCATTCTGGCACCACACACATATACTACCAGGGGTCACTACTAAGCATTGAGCACTGCTGACAAAATAATAACAATAATCACGATGGCGATGATGATAATAATAATGATTTCTTGGATATTTTGCACATTAAGAAAAGGATATACTTTTTATGGAGCCACTTTAAAGCGTCTGAAATTATATCAAATCTGCTTTCTTTGTGACACTTCTACCAAGATATATATCCAGTCATTAGCTAACAGAGCCAACACTTAGTTGTTTTTTCTTAAGAGCCCTGATTTAACCAAACTGTTTTAGGATTGGCACTTGATTATGCCAAAATAATAATTCTCATGATTTTTAGTACAGTAATTGTTGAAGGCTGGTAATAGAATCTTAAAAGTGCCTTATCTTTTTCAAAGCTGTTTCAGACCTTATGTGCACACTAATAATGTGTGCACTAGTTGTAATAATGGAAATTACATTTGCAAAAGAGAGCATAGAACATTGGAAAATGCAAGAAATGGTAAGAGCACCCTGGAAGAGATCATGTTTTATTCACAACATTCTGGCTAACTTGTGCTTTCAGGCTGAAAGGCAGCTGATGTGCCCAGATCCCCACTATCCTGGGGCCCATGGCTTAGTCAAACTATTTAATCATTATGAAGGAAAAATTTCTTGTCTCTTGAAAATTAAAGGAGTAGGAATGTTTGAAAAATATTTTTCCAGTTTAAAATCAACTAGCATTTTGTTAATGAAAATGAGCTTCCAAATAAGTCATATTTTGCTATGACTTAGGTTAATAATAATTTATTTCTTTTCCAGTTGCAAATAAATTCTAATTGATGACTAATTAAAAAATGTTTAGAATAAAAACAAGTTAGGGACCTGAGCGATAGGCCAGTGGTAGTGTGTTTGCCTGGCATGCGAACAACCAGGGACAGACCCGGGTTCTATCCCTAGCATCCCATATGGTCCCCAGGAGCTATTTCTGAGTGCAGAGCCAGGAGTAACCCCAGAGCGCCGTTGGGTGTGGTCTCGCAAAAACAAAAAAGTGTTTGGAAACAAGTCTGAAGAATATTACCTTATGTCATACCAGTATAATGTTTATATCAATTGTAGTTTGATCATCTTTACCCTATCCCTTTAAAACTCTTATTCATATTCAACAAAGACAAAAATTCACAGAAAATCATAGTAAAAATAGCTCAATCAGGGGCTCAAGAGATAGCCTGAAGGTAGGGTGTTTGCTTTGCATGAAGAAGGACGGTGGTTCGAATCCCCAGATCTCATATGGTCCCCTGAGCCTGCCAGGAGCGATTTCTGAGCGTAGAGCCAGGAGTAACCCCTAAGCGATGCCGGGTGTGACCCAAATTAAAACAAAATAGCTCTAGGGCAGGGGTCTCAAACTCAATTTACCTGGGGGCTGCAGGATGCAAAGTCAGGGTGATCCTTGAGTGCAAAGTCAGTAGTAAGCCTTGAATATTGGGGGGTGTGACCCAAACAACTAAAACAAAACAAAACAAAAGATTCCTCTAGGGCAAGGCCACAAAATGTTGTACAGAGGGCTGTTTGCGCATGAGTTTGAGACCCCTGCTCTAGGGGAAGATGCAGTCTCAGCTGCCCCCTGTAGCCTTCTCTCTCCTTCCTCCCAGTCCCCAGGTTACCCTTGGCTGCCTGCTCAGGGTCCCAGCACGTGGGTTCTTGCGAGGAGCATTTTAAAGGAGATCCCAGGCTTCCCCGTTCCTGCAGGAGTCGGGGAGGGGACTGGTGAATTTCCAGCTTCCAGCAATTAGGAAGCAAATGCCTCTCCGAGAGTTGGAAGCTTCAGCAGGCAACACAGGATGACATGGCTCCATGTGCTCTTCACTTGGCCAAATCATAGACCAAAGTGGTGTCTCGGAAACATCACCCTCCCTCTTGACTATTTCTAAAACACAAAAGGGCACGTGTATCTCCTTTGTATATCTCAGATGTATTCCCTTTCCTTCTATAACTCTTTTCGAATATCCTCTTAAATAGTGACAATTTTGCCCACTGGTTTTTTCATTTGTTTGTTTGCTTTCCCCCCCATTGAGATCTGTTTTATAAAAAATAATGGTAGAAGAGTATCTCTGTATAGAATTCATGTTTGAACAAGTTACGGGGAATGTTGGACTTTACTCGTTGGTCCCCAGATGCACCAATAATATCTTGTGGCATTGTTTCTCTTTTGCATAGGCACATTAAAATGGGAAAATAATACATATGCAAACAAGTTCTTATTTAATAGAGATGGGAACACAAATTAATGCAGTTAGGCCTTATACCCTGAACATTGGCATAATGATTTGGCTTACGCCTCAGAAGAATGGGCAATGTCCATATACCCCTGAACAATGGATAAACAACCACAATTGTCTATAACATTACCAGGATCCAACCCTCTACCAGGGAAGACCTACCACTGTTCTGGCATTATCTTACTCCAAAGAGTGCTCTCAACACCCAGACGACTCAGCTACAGCCTGCTTACAGGATAGATTGCTCCGCATCTAAAGGAAACTAGAGGATGCTCCACATCAGCCTGACTTCAATGAAAAAAAAAATGCATAGAATCCAGATTCTTTAAATATAGAAACCTAATATCAACAACAGCTAAAGTGTGAAAAAGTTTCACCGAGACCATGGAGATTGACTCGGATTGGACAGACTGGTATGTCTGGAGCCCAGAGTCGGTCTTATGCCAATAAACTTTGGGGGTGAGGCCTTCTTGTAATCAGGCCAAGGATTTTTTTTTTTCCGTTTTCCCCATATTTTTCTGGGCCTATGCAAACAATGGCAATTGCCACTGTCACACCTTTATTATTCTTTTTTTAACTCTTATCCTTTAAGAAAAAAAAATTACTGAACTTAAAAAATTTTACTGAACTAAAAAAAATTTACTGAACTTAAAACAAATAACTGTAATAGAATGCCTGTCTCAATACAATTAGGGGATGGGAAGGGGGGAGGTGGTCATTAAGAAGGGGGAATGTTACACTGGTGAAGGGGTGTTCTGTTTGTGACTGTAAACCAACTATAATCATGTTACTTAAATAAAAAATATATATATATAAAGCTCAATCAGGATCATAAGAAATTCTTGACTATGTGAATGATATAAAAATGTTGATATTTTGAGTTTTGGCCATTTTATAAGAAAATATTGAATGTTTTCAGTTTCAGGATTTTTTTAAGGCAAGTGCAATGTTAGGTGCATGGCTGATATTTCTGGGAGCTAAAGGGCTATACACTCTTTGGAGGTCAGGAGCCAGGCCTGAGTGTCTAATATCAACCTATGACCTTGCCTGAGTCAAATATATAATCTACCATGTGAGCAATATCCTAGCCGAGAAAGAAAGCATTGTTTTATTTTTCAAACACATTTTCTCTTTGTTTTTGTAACCGTTGAAGCACTAAATTGGTTAATAGACACTTTCTCTTATACAATCTTGTAGGATTCTTGGAGTTATTCCATTCATTTCTTCATAGTGACTCAGGGGGTGCTACCCCAGACTGAGTTTCAGAACATTAAGCAGAGACCATTTTCTTGGGAAAGTATATATAAATTCTATGTGTCTTTTTTTTTTTTTTTTTTTTTTTACCAAACTCTGAAATCACAGGAAGAATATTTCCATGGTTCCAAGAGTTTCATTGCTGCTTTTAAGAAATCCATCAAACATTGTATCAGGAAAGAGAAAAGGGCAGGGCAGGATAGGTCTTTGGTCTTTAATGCATTTCACTGCCTGATTGTCAATTTTTTTTTTTTTTTTTTGGTTTTTGGGCCACACCCAGTAACGCTCAGGGGTTACTCCTGGCTATGCGCTCAGAAGTCGCTCCTGGCTTGGGGGACCATATGGGACGCCGGGGGATCGAACCGCAGTCCGTCCAAGGCTAGCGCAGGCAAGGCAGGCACCTTACCTCTTTGCGCCACCGCCCGGCCCCTGATTGTCAATTTTTTAAGTTTTTAGATCATACCTGATAATGCTCAGAGCTTCTGACTCTACTCAGGGGTCATTCCTGGTGGTGCTCAGGGATTACATGTGGTATTAGAGAATCAAAGTAGTCTAGCTCCATACTGCGTAAGCACCTTAACCCCAGAATTATCTCTTCAGCCCCATCACATAACTTATAATTTTATTTTTGCCAAAATATTGGTTGCAATCATTATGCAAAGTTTTGATACTACTTAAAAATAACTTACTACTTAAATGTCTTTGGAACAAATTTAAAATGCATAGGTTATTGCTGACGTGCATTAAAGTGGAATATATCACATATATACATATAGTATTACTCTGGGTCAATTTAGTGATCATTTTACTGGTCTGAAAAAGTTAACTTCAGTTGTTATTGATTAGTACATTTTAGTTGATATATTATATTTGAGAAAATGTATTGCTAAGTACAGACTTAGAGAATTTAATATTCAAGCGTAAAGATCCTTTGCCATTATTATTGATTTTAATATTTGATAGGCAATCCTCAACAGTACCAGTATAAGATGTTTTCTTCATTGTCTGCCACAGTGCATCATCTTCAGAACCATCCAGTCCAAAAAATCCAGTTTTCCAAAGCTTTTGATAATCATTTTTAAAATTATTAAATATTTATTTCTAGTAAACTATACCTAACATATAATTTAACATTTATTTTAATTGTATTTATGCACAGTAATTGATATGTTGATAATGGCAGGGTTTTGTGTAAAAAGAAGAAAACCATCTAACCCCACACCTCCATCACAGTGTCAGTTTTTCTCTATCATGTCTCATGTTCCCCATCCCTCCCTATCTCCCCAACCTCCCTACACAATTACTTCCTATTAAAGACCAGTCTTCACTTTCTGATGTGAGAATATGCTAATCTCTTACTTTGTTTCTTTATATGCTACACATGCAGAGATTATCCCATATATGTCTCTCCTTTGACTACTTTCACGCAGTTTGATACCCTCCAGATCTATCCAGGTAGCAGCAAATTGCTTGATTTTTTTCTTATAACTGAATAGTATTCCATTGTGTAGATGTACCACTGTTTCTTTATAGTCATCTGTTCTTAGAACCTTTAACTGTTTCAGATTTTGGCTATGATGAACAGTGTTGCAAAGACGATAGGAGTGTAAATATTTTTTCTAAAGAGGGTTCTTTGATGTTGGGGTAAATGCCACAAAGTGGAATTACTATATTATATGAGAAATAAATTCCTAGTTTTTTTTTCCCAAAACAGTTGGAATAGTTGACATTCCAGTAGTAAATGTCTCTTTTTTCCATATCCCCAACAACACTGGCTGTTTTTTATTTTTGTGATGTGTGATTTGCATGTCCTTAATGATTAGTGAGTTAATACTTTTTTCATAGGCATCTTGATCATCTATACCTCTCTTTATGAAAGTTTCTGTTCATCTGTTCCCCAATCCATTATTTTTCAGATGGAGTTGGTTGAGTCTTTCTTGCAAAGTTCTACCAATATCTTATATATCCTAGATATTAAACCTTTGCTAAATGAATGTGGATAAATATTTGTCCCATTTAATTTACCATTTAAATGAACAGCTGTTTTTTTGTGGTGTAAGATCTCGACTATTTTTATTTATTTTATTTTTATTTTTAATTTTATTTAAACCATTGTGATTTAAAAAGTTCTTCTGTTTTTGTTTTGTTTTTGTTTTTGTTTTTGTTTTTTGGGGCCACACCCATTTGATGCTCAGGGGTTACTCCTGGCTAAGGGCTCACAAATTGCCCCTGGCTTGGGGGGACCATATGGGATGCCAGGGGATCGAACCATGGTCCTTCCTTGGCTAGCGCTTGCAAGGCAGACACCTTACCTCTAGCGCCACCTCGCCGGCCCCTAAAAAGTTCTTCTTTTTTTTTTTTTTTGGTTTTTGGGTCACACCCGGCATTGCTCAGGGGTTACTCCTGGCTGTCTGCTCAGAAATAGCTCCTGGTAGGCACGAGGGACCATATGGGACACCGGGATTCGAACCAACCACCTTTGATTCTGGATCGGCTGCTTGCAAGGCAAACACCGCTGTGCTATCTCTCCGGGCCCTAAAAAGTTCTTCTTAAATGAGTTTTAGACATACAATGAATCTGGGCCAGTCCTATAAATAGTGTCTACCTCCCTACACCAAAGTTCCCCAAGTGCATCTCATACCACCCTCCCTACCCCCCAGTCTGCCAGTATAACAGGCCCATTTTAAGTTAGATTGTTAAAGTTTGAGTCTCTTGATTCCGTTGTTGTTGCCTTTGGCTTGGATATTTAGTTGTTTTTTTTTTTTTTTCAGCACTACTAATGTACCTGAGACTGCTTGGACCCTGGCCTCCAGCCTTTCACATTTGTGTTTCTCCTCTTCCACTCAGTTTCTTTTCTTCTCTTTGCTATTCACTAAGACCAAGGGTGTTCCAGACAACTCCCCATTTAGACCATTGCATTTCTTCATGCAGTTATTTATTATAAATAACACATAGAAGTTATATTATTCTATATTTATCTTATATTTATCTTCTGGTTTACTTCATTTAACATAATACTTTCCAGTTCCATCCATGTAACTGCAAATTGCATGATAGCACCATTTTTTTTTACACATTTGGTTGCTGTGCAGTCAGTCATCTGAAGTGATGGTACTTTTTTATGCATATATGCCAACATAATCTCTCTATATCTACATGCATAAATTTGGGCACAGTATAGTTTCTTTTTTTAAAATAATATTTTTTATTTAAACACCTTGGTTACAAACATGAGTGTGATTGGGTTTCAGTCATATAAGAGGACATCCCCCATCACCAGTGCAACATTCCCATCACCAATGTCCCAAATATCCCTCCTCCCCACCCCACCCCCACCTGTACTGTAGACAGGCTTTCCATTTCCCTCATACATTCTCATTGTTAGGATAGTTCGCAATGTGGTTATTTCTCTAACTAACCTCATCACTCTTTGTGGTGAGGTTCATGAAGTGGGCTGTAAATCCCAGCCCTCCTCTCTTTTGTCTCTGAAAATTAGTGCAAGACTGTCTTTCATTTTTCTTAAAATCCATAGATGAGTATAGCAGCCTCTTTTCAGAGAGTGGGAAAGTTCTCTATTATCTTCTTCACTGCTCGTTCTTCCCCTTTTACTTTTTCCTCCCCTCTTTGGTATTCCTATAATTTGAAGATTATTTCTTTTGTCTTTGTTCACTAAGTATAAGATGACACCCAGATATTAACTCAGAACAAAGGTGTTCCCTCATCTTCCTATTTTTTTAAATCTCTCCCTATGATATGTAAAAGCCTACCTGGATCACTTGACCTTCCCCTACATTGTGAATTGGTATAAATAAAGAAAGAGCAGATTGGCTTTGGTGTGCAGACACTAAGAGGTGAGAGGCAAACTTACTCCTTGACTCTCTCCTGACACTAAGAGGTGAGAGGCAAACTTACTCTTTGACTCTCTCCTGACTGGTTGGGTTTATTAATTTTTTGCTGCTACCCTACCTTTATCATATCCATCCACCTGGGCATGGAAATATGTGTATGGGGTGTTCTCACATGTGTGAGGATTTATTTTACAATTAAGTGCCTTATATATTTTTTTCTTTTGTCTCACCTTTCTTTTTTGACTTCCTTTATCAATGCTGGTTGTAATTTGTCTTCATGTTCATTTACGCTATTCTCCACCTGTGTAATTTTGTTACTATGGCTTGCTAACATGATTTTTAGTTCCTCAATTTCATTTGTATGGATTCTCTCATCTTCTGAAAGAGTTTTTTTTTTTAATTGATTGAATTGTTCATCTATAGATTTCTTAATTTTACAGGCTAGTGGCTTCTTGATATCTGTTGCTAAAACATTAAGTGTTGGAGTTGGAACAATAGCACAGTGGTAGGGCGTTTGCCTTTCATGAGCTGATCAAGGATGGACCTTGGTTCGATCCCCGGCATCCCATCTGGTTCCCCAAGCCAGGAGCGATTTCTGAGAGCATAGCCAAGAGTAACCCCTGAATGTTACCGGGTATGGCCCAAAAACAAAAAAAAACAAACCAAAAAAATTAAGTGTTGATTTTTAGATCCTCAGGCTCAGTTGTTTTGGTGGGCTTGGAAATTTGCCCAGGGTTCTCTCTTTTGCAGTTGTTCTCTTTAGTTTCCCCATTGTTCTTTGCATTTATTGAATTAAATGATGGAGTTTCAAAGTTGTTTAAGAAAGTGATTTATTAAATTAGTTGTATAAAAGGTGGCTAGAGATATATCTGCTTTAGAGTTTTTTTTTAATTAAACGTGAGGTTATCTAAGTATGATAAAAATATTGCCAACTAATTCTTTGGTTTGTTCATCTGTATTTTGAGATGTATATTTTCTAAGAGAAAGAAGTTTTAGGTTCAATCTGCCTGGAAATAGTTAATATAAATTGAAATGTCTTCACAAAGACAAGCCAGAATCCATGCGGTTTGGGAAGAATAGTTTGATGGGAGGGACCGCAGGGTCTCTCTCTCTCAGCAGACAAACCTGAGATGACAGCAGGGAGATCAAGACCATGGTGGGAGACTGAAGCAGCTTTGTGGATGACTTTGGAGGCAGTACTGGCTGTGTTTGATGGGAGAAACCACAGTCCCTCTCTCTGCAGACAAACCTGAGATGGGACAAGAGAGAGAGAGAGAACAAAGCTATTGTTGCAAGTCAGCCGCTGAAGAGGTTGACTGATGGAGAGATGGAGGATGAGGCCTTTCTCCTCCAGTTCGGACCACCCGTCTGTTACCCTGTTCAGTCGGCGGTTCTGAGGTGAATGTGGCGGGAAGAAAGCCAACAGGCAGTCAGGCTTCCGAAGAAAACAGCTCTTTATTCCGTGAAGAGGCCGAAGCCAAAAGGCCTAAGAATAGGCCACAGGGAAAAAAAGCCCCTCACCTTTCACAGACCTTTGCTTTTATGCCCCAGAATCAGGTACCACCCAATGGTGGGATCAGATACCACCCAATGGTGGGAGCAGAATCAGGTACCACCCTAGGGTGGGAGCAGAATGACAGGTCACCAATCAGGGTAGGGTCAGTAACATAATAATCCCATTAAAATGTTTACATACATAACAAGCTATTTTATTTTTTTTAAGTTTAGATACTATGATTTATACAAGGTTATTTATAATTAGGACTTCAGGTGTACAGTGTTTGCATTTCTAATTTCATCACCAGTAACTATGTATCTCCACCAGTGATCCCAGGTCCTCCCATGCTGACTCCTTGAGAAATACATTTTTAGGCATAATTATTGTAGTTTAGGTCCAATGCTTTCAATCATGTATGGTCTAGTGGTTTAGTTATGTACAGATACTAGGCCTCTAGGCCACAGGGGCCCCTGAGACCTTTGGACTTTGCCTCTATGTTACTTCCAGGCTTTCTCAGTTTTCAACTCTGAATAACATGTATATTAGTTCCAAGGAATAGTGCTTAATATTTCTAGCAGGTGTCCATTAATGATCTCTGCTTATTCCACGCTTTGTAGAGACATTTAGTCTCTAAAGGGTTTGTTTACACACTTACAATAAGCCTGTGTGGAGAGTTTTAGGCTAGTAGCTCAGTGTGAGGGAAAACAGATGTTCTTTCTTATGCCACTGGCAAATACATTAGGCTGTTTACCTTTTAAGCAGCTTGAGAGAATTATATCATGCAAGGGCAGGTTATAAGCCCTTTCTAGGATGAGGAATAAAAAGAATGCATTGATTATAAGGTGAAATTGATGCTGACCCTTCTAAGCAACTTATTAGAATTATGATTTTGCCTCCTAACACCCAGCTTTTGCTGTTTTCTCTGTTGGACAGTCTCTTCTTCCTTGGTATTCACCCCTGAAGTTGCTCTTCCTTTCTTCCAGAGACCAAACTATTCACTTCAGCTCTCCAGCTATTCCTTGGCAACAAAGAGTCATTTGTACCAAATCCTTGTCTACCTATAGGGAAGTTTTACTGAGACATGTATGGAGAAGCAGTTCTTTTTTTGAGGGAGGAGGGTTGGGCCACATCTACTCAGAGATTACTCCTGTCTTTGAGCACAGGAATCATATCAAGCATGAAGATTCTTGAGGGACCATATAAGATGCCAGGAAATCAAATCCACGGTAGGCTTGTGCCCTACCCATAGTACAGTACCCATCACTGTAGCCCAGAAAGCAATCCTTAAAGCTAAAAAGCACTCTGCAAATAAGGAATGGTGAACTTATTGGCCTTTAACTGTCACTTTGAGCAATTTATTTTCCAAACTAGGTGCCTTTTAGTTTTGTGCAGAGCACAGGGAGTTATCACTATGCAGAAGTTAAGAATGTGGGCTTTGTAGAGAGGCACAGTCAAATGTACTCTCCAACTGTGTGACTGGGCTGGACACTTTCTGATTGCATTTTCTAAACTTTAAAGAGGTAATTGAACAGAATTAGTCTTGCAGAATTGTTCAGACAATTAAATAAATATTGCAGGAAGAAGCATTTAGTACCAAGCCAGACACATTGAATTAATCAGCTTTCATTGCTTGATAGAGGAATTTGAAGTTCAGCTATTCTTTTTTTGTTTTGTTTTTTGGGTCACACCCAGCAGTGTTCAGGGGTTACTCCTGGCTCTATGCTCAGAAATCGCTCCTGGCAGCCTCAGGGGACCATATGGGATGCTGAGATTCGAACCACCAACCTTCTGCATGCAAGGCAAATGCCTTACCTCCATGCTATCTCTCCAGCCCCGAAGTTCAGCTATTCTAATGGCCTTTGTGCAGAGCCAGAAAAACAGAGGGATTTCTCATAATTTTATTGATCGCAAAATTTCTCATTGTACTCTTCTGTATTCCCTCTCACCTAAATGTGAGTGTATTCTTTAAGTCTGAAGAACTGGCTTGTCTTAGTACACTATGTTGGTATATTCTTTTTATTTTCTCTCCCTGAGGATCCCAAACCATGGGTAGTCAGGAATCCTTTACACAGGAGTACCATAAATTTGGTTCGAGATCTCTTGTTTTCCCTGTGGGATTTCTAAGTAACTATGCATCTTCCTCATCCTCCCACTCAGTTCCATCAAGACTTGGCTATCATGAATCCAAGTACAAGTTGATGGGGGAGAGGCTGTGGGCATAGAGCTCTGGGTTACACTTGTTTCTCATTTATATTCTTATTCCATATCTAAATCCTTCTTGAGCACTCATTCTCAGAAAGCTGGAAACCAAGTGTGACTTGTGTCTAGAATTTTTGTCTTTTGGAAGGGAGGCCTCTAAAGCATTGCTCCAGAGGCCTTGTGTCCTCACATGTGGTTCTTAGTTAACCAGGACAGCTTTTTAACACAGGATTCAGTGCTATGATGCTACTTGGGCCCTGGAAATTTGGGGATAACTCGTTAGTGCCTGGAGGACTCCAGAAAAGCTTTTATTGTTTCTCAGTAGACTGTATAATTCATGGAGTTGAACCCCCAGTTGAGCTCATGTCAGATAGATGATCTAACCTTTGTTTTATCTCCCAGCTGCCTACCTGACATTTTGTTCTTAGTATGTTATCTACCATTTAGTGTTAAGTGGGGATGGAATTTTTTGTCAGACATGGCCATTTGAAAAAGTTCTCTAACTAAAAAATTTATTTTTTAAATTCCACTTTCTTGAGAAGCAAGATACTCCTGAAACCAAGATGATATTTTTTTTCAAGATGGTATTCTTAACATTTACTGAATCTGCTAATCTTGTGTCATCATTTTCTGACAGATTGATGTTCTCAAAGCAGATCTGGAAAGTGCAGAATGGAAAGTTTTGGAAAATTTGATTCTGGAAGATGTCCTGGAACAGATTGGACAGCTCATCTTTGAAATCCATCTCCACTGGCCTGGGTTTGAGGTCAGTGGCAGTGACAGCAGTGTGGTGCGGTTCTGGTACAGCCTCCTCAAGGAGTTGGAACTAAAGGATTTTAGGCTGTTTTACAGCTACAAAGACTTATCTAAACCCCAGCTGTTCCTGAAGAAGGACATTTTCAATGCAAGCAGCTGTTACACTTTGAGCTGGGTAAATATGAGGTGGAGATAAGGCCTCATTAAACAGGACCTGTTCAATAACTGATTGCAGAATGCATTATGTCCACGACTGTGCTTTTATATTCTTATATTTACTTGTTCATCTCCCCTAGATCTCTCTAAAGGCAGGGATTGTGTTCTTTTATTTTTTGGTGGGCACACCGGTGACACTCAGGGTTACTCCTGGCTACGTGCTCAGAAATCGTTCCTGGCTTGGGGGACCATATGGGACGCTGGGGCGATAGAACCGAGGTCCGTCCTGAGTCAGCCACGTGCAAGGCAAACATCCTAAAGCTGTGCCATCGCTTGGGCCCTAGGGATTGTGTTCTTGACTGAAGTTACAGGCAGACTGGTGCTTATCATGTGGCTGGGGGAACCCTAAGCTCGGTTGTAAGGACACAGTTGCCTCCCAACAGTCTCCTTCTCCCTGGATCCAGACTCTACCTGGTGGTCTCTAACAGAGGATACTCCTCTGTCCTGCTTCCATTTAACTTGTGAAAAACATTTCCCATTCATGCTACTTTCTCCTAAAATCTTTTATTTGTTCCTAATATATTAATTCATCCACATTAAAATAAATCCTATATATTTTTCATTGTTACTGCATTGTGAGATCTTCATTTGTGGCTAATTATTGAACACAGGGACTTTTGTTAGACTTGAACTCAGTCAGCTCTAGTGAGTTTTATTTGGTTGGGGGGGGGTGGTGGATGATTGGGTCACACTCAGTGGTGCTCAGGGCTTACTCCTGGTTCTGTGCTCAGGGGTCACTTCTGGTAGATCTAGGGACCATATGTACTGCTGGGGAACCCAGACCCCTCTTACTGAATGTATTCCAGTTTTGTTCCCCCCACCCCCACTTTTTACATGGTCAAGAAGCTTCTTTCAGAGTCTTGTAGAATTCAATCATTCCTCTTCCTCTGCATAAACTCAGCTGTGACTGGGTACTCAGATACACCCAAAACTGTCACTGAGATTCAAAGAGGAGACTGTCAAGAACTTCAAGATTCTTTTCACACTTAGCCTTAAATCATTCTTTGTTCTTAGGAAAGAAACTACAAAGTAAAATTTGGATGTCTTTACTGTTACCTCTTCTGACTACGAACCCAATCTCTGAAAGGCAAAACCTGACTGTGCTGTCAAGTTCTAAAGAATTATTAAAAAAAAAACAAAACACTTAATTTCAAAGACTGAACTTTCACTACTCTCAGTTGGTATTCTGTATGAGATTGTGGGCTCAGGACCAGAGTCTCTCTCCCTCTGGAGATGATTACATAGTATTTTAGAAGTGTCAACCTTTATCCCTTAAAAAAATTAAACAGAAAATTCAGGGCCCTGATAATTCAAACAATAAATAGCATTCTATTTGCAGGATTACGCATTTCTCCTTATAAATTATTTAAAGTATAAATTTTCAGAGAAGTAGAATAACATTAAACTGAACTATTCTCTTATAAATTAACTACATTATCTGCTATTTTCACCTCTTGAGGAAGCAAGAAAACTATGTAAATCATTCAAGAGATTTTTAGGGAGAAATGAGAATATTGATTGATATTTGACTATTTTTTTTACCTTCCCTTGTAGAGTTCTGTTTACCAGATACTGTTTTTTGGTGTGTTTTTTTTTTTAATGATCTAAAACACCAAATCTCAAGGGAAAAAACGAAAATATTAGCTTTTTTTTTTTTAAAAATAAAGTAAATATAACATTCTGGCTCAATAGTGATATTTTTTTAAAATATAAAGGTTTTCTGTTAAAACCTCATTATACATTAGTGGAAGTCATTTAGGTGAGAGGACCAACTTGGCTAGATTTAAAAATGTGGTCCTCTGCTTTTAATAGCCATAGGTTACTTAAAAGCATAATATAGTTTATAATGTTTATTTACACTATTAGTTTACACAGTGCTACCTCTAAAAACAAAGTATTAGTCCACTTTCTGTTGGATTATGTCACATATTCTTGTTTATATTGTTATAAATAAAAATCATATGTTGACATATATACAAAAAGTATTTTTATACATCAAATCTTTTTATACATTTAAGTTTTAAGTGTATTAATCTGAGGTGTCAAGATTGATCAGTTTTTGAATATACCTACCATGGTTTTTAGTTCATAGGATTGAAGACATATAGCATTATTGTCTATATGTCAATAATAGACATATTTTTTGCAGGACAAGTTACCTCTTATTTTAGATTGATAGAGATTAGCTTCACATATTCATATCTGAAGCAAGAATGGGGTGTACTATTTATTTTTTTCAGACAAATTCAAACACACCCACCCACATCCACCCATAAAGCAGCCTGTTCAATAGTTATTTAAACTTATTATGCTTATTTCTAAGACTGTCTTCCATTTCTTCATGGAGAGTTTGAAATGTGTGATATATATTCTGACTGTTGCTATGGCTTTCCTGTCTCTAGAATTTATCATGCTTATTATGTAACCTAGAAGTTCTTAATCCTTGTGTAATCTCTGCTACAGGCTGGATTGTTCTTTGGTGGGGAAAGGAGACCTCAGTGGGCATTTAGGATGCTTAGCCATTTTCCTTGCTCTTTCCACTGGAAGCCAGCAGCACCTTTCCTGAACCCCAGGAACCATGGGCTCTGACTCCAGACTATCCCATGTCCCCTTGAGCCAAAGCTAACTTCCAGGGAGAATTAGATGGGAGGCAAGAGGGATGGCAGCCCTGGGATTTGGAAGACTTGCTTGTGAAGAACAGATACAACTGTCACCCCTGCCACAACCACCAGGACAGCAAGGTCAATGAAATACAAAATTACTTCAGTTGCGAGGCCACTGTTAATGTGATCTGACTACTTTGTATAAGCAAGTACAGATTATTTCTAATTCCTAATTATTCCAAAAACCACATCAAAAACACCTTTCTTTTGTTTTTGTTTGTGGGCCATACCATCTGTGCATAGGGCTTATTCCTGGCTCATTGCTCAGGGGCCACTCCTGACCATGTTCAGGGGACCATAACAGTGCTGGGGATTGAATCTGGGTCAGTGGCATGCAAGGCTTCAAGTACCTTATCCACTGTACCACCTTGCCAGCCATAAGAAGTGTCATTTTTTTCCAGACAAATGAGGAAATACTGAAAGGGATAAATTGCTTGCCTCGATTTTTTCACCTGTAGGTGGTAGAGGACTAAGTAGTAACTCAAGCTGTCAGAACCCAAGATCCATGCTAGTGGCCCCAAGTCCTGCTAAGTGACCTCTAACCACAGAAGATGCCCATTTAGAGGACCTATTTTTGCCTTCCTGTTGAAAAATTGGTGGTGGTGGTGGTGGTATGGGGAGGTCAGAGAAACTACAGACTTGTATGTTTGCAACTTATTTTGTTGCATTCTTATAGGTCTTATAAGATAGGTCTGACTAACAATGTACTTATTTTTTTAAATCCCTGCCAAATGGCAGCTTACTGGAGCAATAGGAAGATTTTGCAACTTCTCTGTCAATATGCTCTGGATGCCAGGAAAGCTCTTGCAAGTTCTGGAAGCAACTCTTGGCTCTAGCGCAACCTGGAAGTTGGCACTTCCCTGTTGTGTTTGAGGAAGGACACTAACACTGAGAATTTGCAGTGTGAGGATCCTTTGTTTAAGATAGTCTTTGGCCTGCAGATAAATAAACTCAGATGTACATAATAGTGACATACATCTCTTAATGATCTCCTGACACAGCAATCTTCAAAAATGATTCTGAAAATACAAAGTTATAAGAATCCTCATATAGGTGTTAAAAAGTCACTGCTTTTTTTGTAGGTGAAAGATGGCACTTAAGTTGCCTTTTAGTACAATTTTGTTTTGCTTCTTGAGATGAAAGTCAAAGAAAAACAAATTACCCTTTCACTTTCTTTTCTTTTTTTTTCTTCTTCTTGTTTTTGGTTCACTCCCAATAGCTCTCTGGGGTTTCTCCTGGCTCTGCACTCAGAAATCACTCCTGGAAGGCACAGTGGACCATTAGGGATGCTGGGAATCAAACTGGTGTCTGTCCTGTCCTGTGTTGTTCAAATGCAAGGCAAACGTCCTACAGCTGTGCTATCACTCAGGCCCCAACCCTTTCACTTTCTTAGCAATTGTATTTAATTCAGTTGCAATAGGTTCTCATATAAATGTTTGTAATTCTTTGACATGTTCAGAAAAAGAACACCAAAGTAAATAGACTTTTATTAGAATTGACAGAAGGTTCACTAATATTTACATCAGGAATGAAAGCAAGTTCAAGATTTATAATGTTTAGTTCAAATCAGTTTTTCATGTAAGCATTTCTGCCTTAGATAGAAGATTCTATTGTGAGTATAGGCACTGCAAGATTTGCAGTTCCTAAGTATTACATTTTTAGATTTTGTAAAGCTAACACCAGGAAACCTGCTTCATCATCATATTTTGCCTAATTAAAAATAAAGACCGCATTTGAAAAGATCATTATACTTGACAATACAATAGGTTCTCCAAGTTCAATTAATGTAAGTGTTCACTTGCTATGGCGATAAATGTGTTTGCCTTTTAAGCAATAACGTAATTCTTTCTGTACTAGCCAACTGTTTCATCTTTTTGAATTTAACCTTGTGTCTTCCTTTTGGATGCTTAGACTTACCACCTGAAATTATTATACAAAGATATGAATCACATCCAAAAAGACAATGTATTTTAGTGTGCCCAAGTTTGGAAATTAATGAACTTTTTCAAATAATTTTATTATATTTCTATTTAAATCAGGGGAAAGAAGTCTGAAGGTTAAGGAGCTTACCTTGCATCTGATCAACTCAGTTTGATCCCTTGCACCCAAGCACTGCAGGCCTTGAGCCAAAATTTTTAGGCCAAATTCTTAGGCCCTCACACTGAACGGCAGGCCTAGTTTAACCAGCATCAACTAGGAGTGACTCTGAGGCCTAGAACACCACTTGGGAGTCCTCCACAAAACAACCGCAATAACAATAAATTGAATCAAGAAAGCTTAATGTTGGGCCAGAGAGATAGCATGGAGGTAGGACGGTGGTTGAGTCCCGGCATCTCATATGGTCCCCCGAGCCTGCTAGGAGTGATTTCTGAGCATGGAGCCAGGAGTAACCCCTGAGCGCTGCCGAGTGTGACCCAAAAACAAAAACAAAAACAAAACGGAAAAAAGGAAGCTTAATGTTGTTTGAGTTTATCCTTATACTATATAGAAAAATACTAGCTTGTAAGATCCAGTCAAACTAATCCTTTGAAAATAATTCATGATTTTCTTTTTCTTTGTTTATCAAATCACTGTGGAATACAGTTTAAAAAGTTGATGAGGTGTTTTATACAATGTTCCAACCAACACCCATCCCTTTACTAGTATTCATTTTCAGCCACCAAAGTCCCAATTTCCCTACTGTTCCTCCCCACCCTCACTATGTCAGACACTTTTCCAATCTTCCCCCCACCCTCATCTCCCCAGCTCACTTTTCCTTTTAGGCACCATGGTTTGTTCAATTTTGAATTCTTTTTTTCGTTTTGTTTTTGGGTCATACCCAGCAGTGCTCAGGGGTTACTCCTGGCTCTATGCTCAGAAATTGCTCCTGGAAGGCTCAGGGGACCATATGGGATGCCGGGGTTCGAACCACTGTCCTTCTGCATACAAGGCATATGCCCTACCTCTATGCTATCTCTTCAGCCCCTCAAGTTCGAATTCTAATCTAGACTGTTTGAATAGAGAAGTTAAGTATACATGAAAATATGGGTATGTAGTTGAGGGTTCCTTTCAACTCTTCTTTCTCCCAAAGGAAGAGATAAACTTAATGCAATAGCCAGGCAGGATTCTGCCCCAGCACTCCAGTTCAAACTTCTAATCTAATTGTCCAGCATTATTAGCTACTAGCTATTTTCAATACTACCTCTGATTGATAGATATGATAAACAAGGTCTAGGTAAGTTGGAACATGATACAGCATATCACTATTCTACCCAATAAAATATTTCCCATCAAATACTGTTTCTTCAGAATCACTCTATTTAAGGCAGCCTGCTATGTCTTCACACTCCATGTATTTAATGCAGTGTTTCTCAACTGGGGCCCATATAGTCACCCCATGGATATCTGATGCTCCAGAGGGAACTCGGGTGAAAAAAGTGTAAGTGGGGAGAGGAGTCACAGCATGAAACAAGGCAATTAACCAGTAGGATGAGATGTGAGGCACAGAAGGTAACAAGGTTAGAAGAGGTCAAGGTGGGAAAATACTTCAGAAATGCTGCTGTGTTAAAGTCCCTGTGGTATAATGGGGTCTATTCAATGACTGAGCTTGGTGAGGAGACTGTGTGTGGAGCCTGCTAGGTAACAGACTCAAAAAACTCATATTTGTTGAATGAAATATGAAATGAAAAAATTCATATTTGTTGATATGAAAGGAAAGGTATTTTATGTAGAATTTTCCAGTGAAAATATTTAGTTATTTGTTACTGAAATTCTTAACTGGCATTTAAAAGATCTTGGGAATTTACATGTCTTTTGTTGGCATGGTTGCTCTTTTGCATGCTTGGGATAATCCTTTATTATTATTATTATTATTATTATTATTATTATTGTTATTATTATTTTTTAGGGCTATCCCTGGAAGAATCCCTGCAAGTGACATTGGAAGCCCAATGTCATTCTTGACAATGCTTAGGCAGGTAGCAGTGTTTAGGAAAGTTTTGTGCCCAGGACCAGATGTGTGTGGGTATTTGGTGCTGACAATCAAACTCAAAAATTTGCACATGCCAGGTTTGTGCCTTTTCTCCCAAGAACTACCAGGTAATTCTTATTCTTTAACAAATGGTACTAACCTGATGATTTTCCTTGACCTTGTTGTGTCTTGAAAACTACATAAATTTGGATTTATTCAATTGGATGCTCAATTATTAGGTTTTCTAGGATATTGACTCAGTCTTCCTTATTAGGTCAGACCCTCATTCTGTGGTTAAGGGTTCATTTCCAACAGTGCTCAAGGGAGCATGTTGCAGCAGGAATCAAAACCAGGCCTTCTAAAAAGATTGTGCTCAACCTGTGGAACTCTCACCAGCCCCTTATTGGTCTCCTATTGGTACCAAAGCACAGTTTATAGTCAGCATATTAAATCACAAACATGGAGACTATATTTCTGTTAATGAGGGAAATAAGGTCCGATATTAGACTATTTCTGCTAAGGATAGACTGGTATTTTTGCAAAAATGACAAGATGAGAGAATGTATCATGTTATTGAGACTGTATGATTCAAATAATAGATTGAAGAAAGTTAATGTGGCTCAACTTTAACAGGCCACAGGACTGCTTTATCTACAGGTTACTGTTTTTCTTTAAATTGTTGTGGGGGCTATACACTGTGGTGCTGGGATTGAGCCCAGTGGCTCTAGCATGCAAGACTTAGTTTGCCATCTGAGCTACGCCCACTGGCATCTCAGTTGCTTTTTAGTAAAGGATCAAACAAACATGATCTAAGCAGCTGAATGTACTCTTAAATCATGTAACACAGAGAAAGCAAGATGAAAGCTAGACAAGAAATTGACAGCGTAAGAAAGATACCATTAAAGTGGTGTTTTATAGAGACATGAGAGTAAGATAAAAGGATTGTGATACTGCTGCAACATAAGCAAGCCACTTATGTTTGTATCTTTGTCTAAAACACAAGTTTCTAATATTTCTTTTAGCTTGAAAAATCTCATCATTCTTGAATTTTTGTGTACAAAAAGACTTAAGTAGAAGGGTATTTTAATTTGTGAGCTATAAGCAGAAATCTAGGGGTAAATTCAGAAGAGTCAGTGAAGTGCTGCTTATTCAGAAGAAAAAAACCCATTTAAAAAATGAACTCAGGGGCCAGAGATATAGCACAGTGGCAGACATTTGCCTTGCATGCAGCCAACCCAGGACGGGTGGAGGTTCGAATCCAGGCATCCCATATGGTCCCCCGAGCCAGCCAGGAGCGATTTCTGAGCGGAGAGCCAGGAGTAACCCCTGAGCACCACTGAGTGTGGCCCAAAACAAAACAAACAGATGAATGTATCACTGCAGCTTTCCAGTCAATAAATTCTTATTGGAATAAGAGCTTTCTTTTGTGGGGGCATAGAAGGGAGAAGAGAACAGAATTAAACTCAACATGGTTTTAAAAAGCATTGCATTTCATGTTATACATCTTCAAGACTGTCCTGATACTGTCAGTATCTACAGATACTAGATTTACATACTAATAATGGTGATTCTACAGTTTGTCTATGTATACACGTACGCACAGAGTTATTACCATTGTCACTGAAAAAAAATCTCTTTTAAGTTTGCGACTTGAGGTTCAGGTAAAATTGCAGTGCTTTCACTGGAAACGTTAGTTTTTAGTTTGTCTTATTTTGGTCACACATTTTGGTGCTTGGGTCGACTTCTTATTCTGTATTTAGGGATCATTCCTGGTGGGGCCCAGGGGATCATATGGGTGGTTGTGGATCAAACCCGAGTCACCTGCATAAAAGGTAAACACTCTTCTTGCTATACACCCATTTGGTCGCTTGTTTTGGTGATTCTTAATTATTTGTACAGCCATGGCAGCTGTACACATAATGCCATTAACTTCCAAATAAAAAAATGAAAACATTTACATCAAAAATGCATATACATAGTATCTATTTGGTTAAAATTTTGAGTTTACATACATGCAGTTTCTGAACTAGAGAAAAATCTCAAGACTCCATTGGAACTGGTGGTCTGGCTCAACGGTAGAGCAAATGCATCCTGTCTGCCACTCTGGTGGCCATCCCCAGGACCATCCCCAGAAACAAAATGGCTGAAGAGATGGGGCAAATGTTAAGGCAGTTGCCAAGAATGTGGCTGTGGCTGGTATCTGGTGTGAATCCCAGCACTGCAAATATTTGCCCGAGCATTGCTAGCATGATTCCTGAGCAGAGTCAGGAAAGGACCTTGAAGCACTGTGTGGCCTCCAAACCCCCAAAAAGCTAAATAATAGAAGACTCAACTGTTGCTCTTTTTTATTTTATTTGGTTTTTGGGTCACATGTGGCAACACTCGGTTTGTTATTCTTGGCTCTGTGCTCAGAAATCGCTCCGGGCAGGCTCGGGGGACCATATGGGATGCCAGGATTCGAACCACCATTTGTCCTGGGTCAGCTGCATGCAAGGCAAACACCCTACAATTGTGTTATCTCTCAGCTGATAGAGTGGGGTACTGTTCCTCATTTTTACTTATTTTTTGGTTTTTGGGCCACACCTGGTGATGCTCAGGGGTTATTTCTGGATATGCGCTCTGAAATCACTCCTGGTTTTGAGGAACCATATGGGACGCTGGGGGATTGAACCCAGATCCGTCCTGGGTCAGCTGTGTGGAAGGCAAACACCCTACCACTGCGCTATTGCTCTGACTCCAATGTTCCTCTTTCTAATGAGCTTATTATCTGAGGGTTTCTGCTGAAAGTGCCAATTTTGATACTGGACTGAGTTGGGTGTAATTCTACCTTCTTAAAAAGTTTTCCAGCGAGGACCACACAGTGGTTAAGGTGCTTACGATGCCTAACCCTAGTTCCTTGGCCTTTGTGAGCACTGCTTGAGACCCACATATAAAAAACAAGAGCAGACAAAGCTTCTCAGTGGGTATGCATACATGTATTATATACTCAGTATTTTATTTTATTTTTTGTTCCCCCATTCACAATACAGACCAGGCAAAGAGCCTGGGGAGCATTTACTGTATCTCCTCTTTCTATACAGTGTAAAGAACACAGCCTGTGGTAAGCATTGGGAGGCCTTTTCGTTTTTTTTAATTTAATATATATATATATATATATACACCCCTCACCAGTGCAACATTCCCATCACCAATATCCCAAGTGTCCTTCTCCACCCTACACTGGCCTGTACTCTAGACAGGCTTTCTAACTAAAATACTCAATTCTAAAATACTCAGAATATTTGCATCTCCTGTTGCTTATTTACCCAATAATCAAACATTTGAAAGCATGACAGCATCTTTTTTTCCATTGGATCGTCTCTTCTCAGGTCAGTTCCTTAGAACTTGCCTGCTTTATAATTTATTTCATCAATTATTATTTGATTCACTCTTAAAGAACCTATGCCAATTAAAGCTGGATGCACTGACTGTTCAAAATTTTCAAACTGTGAAACATTTGCAATGATGAGCAATGCTCCCTGGGTCTCTGCTCAAGGTAGCTGGGCCTGGATACCACTTTACACTTTATTTCCCACATCTGATTTCATCTGACCTCTCCAACTCACTTGTACCTTCTAATGAACTGAATTCTGGATCTCTGGGAGCAAAAGCCATCGACAGGTGCCTCATTCCACATTGAGTAATATTGTTTGGTGGCAGCCTGTTCCCAGAGCCAAAGCTTTGATATGTCAGTGCTATCTTCCAGGGTATAAAAATCACTAAGGTACCCTCACCCCACAAAGCATCCTTGCAAAATCACCCCGTTTGCCTACTTAGAAAAGTGTCTTTTCTTTATGTTCTATCTCATGTTGAAACTTGGCTCTTAACAGGATAAAATATTTCCAGCTGGTGCTTCAGAATTTAAATATTCATTAGATCAAACATCGCAGTAAAAAAAAAAAAAAACCTTTAATTCTAACTTTTAAGAAGGAATTTTGTCGTGGGTGTGACACGATGACTGCAGCAAGGAAAATAAGCCAAAAGACAACCATCATACAGATTTGGCTTTAAGATTCTATGCTGCAAAAGAACCCCAGTCAATAGAATGCTCTAAATTGGGTACAATCAAGACTCTGCACACTACCAAATAGTTAAACTTGCAAAAGTGTTTGCTCTGTTAGCCCTGCCTATATTCTATTATTTAATGGGAATAAGCCTATTAATATATTATACCCCAAAGTATCATTTATTCCCATAAAATCAAACCCATTAAAATATCTGAAAACCCTTTAATCTGGTGTTCCAAGAGAATAGATTTTAAAAAAGGAGATTACACAAAAATTCTGATAACACTTTCTACAAAAAATGGTTTATTTAAAAATACGATTTTTTAAAAAAAGTTTTATATACAGTTAGAAACATTCAAAAACATGATAAAATAAACCGAAATTAAGTAATTATGATTTTAATGTACACAATACTGATGCTGAACAAGATCGTTCCAATGGATGAATTTTTTTCCCACTACACTTTAGTAATTCACATGTTAGGATCAGTGATTGGGATTAAAGAAACGATTCTTTAAAGAAGAAATTCTTTCCTTCTCCTGGGATGGCAGCCACTCGTTTGCAACAGAGACAGAAATGACAGCAGTTAGGCAGAAGACTCCGATTTCACAGAATATTTTTGTGTCCAACATTACATTTCTATTGCTTTTTCTTTTTTCCTAATACACTTCTTCGGAATTCTTTTTCTCAGTAGCAATTGAGCGTGGTCTTCTAGAAAGGCCATTTTGGAGGTATTTTTAATTTTTCCAACGAAGTTCTCAGGATCTGCTAAAACTAGTCTAGGGTTCAGAGCTAATACCCTGAGGATGTCAACACTCAACATGATTTTGGCCCCTAAATCAGCAGTACTCTGAGTAGCCATGAATCCATCTTTTGGGTGTGGTACAAAATATGTTAAACCACATGCTAACATCAAATATAGATTTGTAATAAAAAAAGGAGATCTAGTTTATCAAACTCAAGTGCTACTTGTTCACAATGTTCAAAAAGCTAGTTGAATTTCACAATTGAAAATCTGAAGGTTTTTTTTCCACTTTCCAAACTAGTCACTGCTTAACTGTGAGTTGTTTGGAATCTGTGGGGAAACTCCTGCCACTTTCCTGACCTGTTATTTTACTTAAGATTTGGAAAGTTAACATTTTTCTTAAAAAAAAAAAAACGAAAAAAAAAACAAAAACAAAAACAAAAACAAAACCCAATGTGGACTATATTTACAAATCAAACAGAATAATTCTCCAATGAAATATACAACTTCAAAAATGATATTTTGGATTCTGCCCTCATAATCATCTCCTATGAGGAGTATTTCAGTAGTAACATCTGTGAAGCAATGACCTAGGAGATGCTAATTTCTTAAAAGTGTAGCCAGGTCCTTCCTGACAGTAAATAAATTCAAAGTCTTGGCTCATTCTTGAGTTCCAGCTTCAAAAATACTGTAAATCTCTGGTTAAATATATATATAATCCTATCTACACTGATTAAGAAAGTCAAGGAAAGAACTTTGATTTTTATTTTACAGTGTTTAATTAAAGGAATGTTGCAATCAAAATAGATTTCTGGCTTACAACTAAAAATATATAATAGGTCATGAGGAAATGTGGAATCAAAGTTAGAATTTGATCCACTGAAAATAGTGGTAAGAGTGATTGTGGGTTGTTTACTCCTTTCAGATTCATATTAAATTATAAAGGTCTTGTCCCTTACTGTCCTTATTGCTGAAGAGGTTAAGAATACAGTATACCTTTCTGATTTATGTCACATCTTTTACAATGGCACATCCACTAGAAATTCTTTCCAGATTCAAGAGATCCTTATAGTACATCGAAGGGATAACACAGAATAAGACTAAATTACCTCTCAAAAACACAAAGTCAAGGTAGTTCTTGGTATAAATAATGTCATAAAGAAACGAAGTGGCCAAAGAAATTATGAACCAAATTTAAAAAGTTTTTCTGTTTCTTAAAATAACAGTTCAACTTCATAAGGCCATGTAAGGAAATCATAATCTGTAAATCAGGTTGTCATCCAACACATTTACAAATTAAATATAAATATTTTGTTGGATCAAAAATGATCCTAGATATTGTATTTACCTCGTTAATCCCACAATTTAATGAGACCATCCCAACCACATGTTATGACTTTAGATGTTTCATGAGGATGCCACACAGCACCTATACACACTTTATCATGAGCTTTAAACCGGCTGTAGAGTTTCGTGGTCTTCCAGTCCCAGATGTTTAATTTTCCATTTCCATCTCCTGAAATTACATAGCTACAATGGGGAAAAAAAAAAAAGAAGAAATTTCAATTATTCAAGCACCTTCAGTTGCCAAAGCAGGTGAACAACAGAGACTTTATATTTTTAACCATAACCAAAACAAACAAAAAAAATCAAAGCAAGCTTATAATGTTTAATGAGAACAGAGCAAATAAGGTTGGTAATTTACATTTCTACAAAAAACACCTCTTTATTGAGTTACCAATCTAAGAGTAAAACATTTTAGGACCAGAGTATTGCAGGTAAGGCACTTGCAGGGAACTTAAGTTCAATCCCCAGTATTCTATATCACTCCTCACCAGGAGTGATCCTTGACCACAAAGCTGCGTATGGCCCCCAAACAAAATCTTTTTTATTTATTTATTTATTTATTTTATTTTTGGGCCACACCTGGCCCTGGCTCAGCACTTAGAACTCACTGATAGGCTCAGTAGACCATAGGATGCCCAGGAACAAACCCAGGTCTGCTGTGTGCAAGGCAAACACCCTATCTGCTGTGCTATTGCTCCAACCCCACAAAATTACTTTTAAGTTGGAAAACTCAAAGATTCAGGGGCCACTGATCTCAATGAGAATATCACATTCTATCTCTAGACCAAGAAAAGGTAGTATTTTTTCTGCCAAGGGTACTTAAAACACCATCAGAAGCCAGGCAGCTCAGATATGGGCAACAGAACAGGGTAACTAGGGTCAGACTTTATTTTGCTGGCCTTCTATGGTGTGTGGGCCAGGCACTGACCACCTCTGCTTTAGACAATCAGAAACTTCAGGACCAATTTTACATAGAACTAGCAAACCTGATTAGAAAAATCTATTGTAGTAGATGCTGCGAACTTCCTAAATTTAAGGAGAGTAAATTTCTAATATCTTTTGTTGTTTTGTTTTGTTTTGGGGCCACACCTGGCAACACTTGGGTTACTCCTGGTTCTGTGCTCAGAAATTGCTCCTGGCCGGCTTGGGGGACCATATGGGATGCCTATATCTTTTGACTATATTTAAGACTGACCAGCAATAAGATGAGTGAGTGTAAGGCTCAATTACACACAAGGTTACAGGGATTTCTGAACTACTTATAACATAAGTATTTTAGGTAAGCATAAGAAATGAATCTAAAGTTTCATTCATTTTTGTGCATGAAAAACTGCAGAGAGCAAAAGTATACATCCTGTTTTTCCCTTAAAGAGAACACACACCCTATTTTTTCTCCTTTAACAGAGCACTTATCCTGTTGTTTTTTTTTCTTTTTCCCTTTTCCTGTTTTCCTCCTAACGTGATTGGCAGAGATACTTTATAACTATACTTTCCCACCTAAAATAAAGGGCCATCAGAGTTACCCCCTCCCCCCACAGCAGCTCCTGGATCATTTTGAATCTGTAAGCTATCTACTTGCCTGGGATCTGTCTTCACCAGCCTCATCTACAACTTTAAAGACTCTAATTGTGCGCATGAGTGTGACCTAGAAATGTTCAGATGCTAAGTTTAAGGTGTAGCCCCCAAAAGCTATAATGAAGTTATTAACCTAACACGGCAAAACAGAATTAAAACTCTTTTAAGCACAGAAACTACTGGTAGTGGTTGTTCTAATCTTATTTGGGAAAGCAGAGACACTAAGGCACTGCCTATACAAACCAGAATTTAATATATAGTTAAAGGATAACAGACCAGGCAATATAATGAAATGGGTTGAAGATGTAAAAAAAAAAAAAAAAAAAAAAAACAAACAAAAAAAAAACAACAAAAAACAAAACCAAAAAACCAACAACCAAAAAACCCCCATGAAATGTAGTGCTCATGACTCGTTCTTGCTTCTGTTTCTGGCACTCTCTGACAACCTGAACAGATCTCATGTAACTATGTGAAGGTGATTTATAAGTTGTTACTTAATGCATAACAGTAGTTTATATAATCAGAGCTAAATACACTAATAGATGAGAAACTTACCTCATGTCTGGGGAAAAGTCCACTTGACAAGCATAACCTGCAACCATGTGGCCCTTAAAAATTTTTTTCTTATTCAATCTAAATCTGTTCTGTGCTCCAAAAATTAATATTTGATTGTCCATTGATTGGCATGCCAGCCATTTCCCTGAAATTGAATGAGACTATTTTAAAGGAAAGACAAAAAAGAGATCTTTTATTTTAAGTGCTTAATCATTAATATTTTCTGTTCCCCATTATATAACAAAATAATGAATTTAACATAATACTTGTTAGTAAGAGAGTTATGCTTTAAAATAATGGACTTGCTCAAACAATGCTACATTATTGAACACTTTCCACATTAAGCACTTTTTTGGGACTAAATAAGGATGTACAGAAATTCTGAGTTTAGCATTAATATAACTTAAGTAAAAATTTTATGAAATAAAATGAATTGTAATAACAACAAAAGTAGCAAGAAAAGAATCATGTGGATAAAAAACAATTATAGAAAAAGGAAGGAGTAACTTGAGGTGAAAGAAACTAAGATTATTAAATAAAAGTAAAAAAATTGACTTAAAATATTCATAGTAGGGGGGTGATAGCACAGTGGTAGGGCCTTTGCTTTGGATGCAGCTGACCCAGAACAGATCTGGGTTTGATCCTGGTGTCCCATATGGTCTCCCAAGCCCCAAGCGATTTCTGAGTGACCCCTGAGCATTACCAGGTGTGGCCCCAAAACAAAACAAAACAAAATCATAGCAAGGGTGAAGGCCAAGATGCATTGAAGACTCTAAAACCCTGAAACTATGGTATCTTCTTGCATCCTGTATATACTTGTATACATTAAACAGTGTTCACAGTTTAAGTGGGTAAATAGCCTTGCTCAAAATGAGCCTAAAAGCTATAATGGATGGTAAATATACCACTCAGGGATAGAAAGCTCAAAGCTTACTATGCAGAAGGCCTGGGTTCAACCTCTAGCACTGAACTGGGAGTGCTGAGAGAAACCAAAAGAAAATAAAACCCCCAAAACTAGAATCTACAACACATGAACTATAGAGGGTGTCAGAAAATATAGAAACAATTATTAGAGCAACTTTTTCCTAAAAATCATATAGCACCTGACAAAAGATCACTAATTTTTCCATAGACGTTCCAAAGGAAGAACCAAACTATTTACTCTCCTCTCCTCTACATTCACAGAAGCTATGAGGTAACACTGTTGTGGCACAAGCATCAAATCCTCCCCCTACATACCCTCATTAAAAGCTATAATCAATCATTTCAGTATACAGTCAGTATTCACTCTAAGACAAATTACCGAATATGTAAGAAGTAATAGCTTGTTGTGTAGAAACCACATTACATAGATTTATCTTTTTATTTTCATAAGAACTTTTTAAATAGTAAATTGCTAAGGTGTTTTCATTATGGGGAAATCAGACTAACATTTTCTGTCCCTGAAAGAAAAGAACTCATGATAAATCCATTAAAAGAACGGCTGGCTATGATTATGCTGGAAGAATTATTAGAAGAAAAACCCTACTTCCCCCACGAAGATGCTTAATCAATGTTAGTTACAAATCACTGTTTCTTTTATGCTTATTTGACAACCTTCCCTTGGGAGAGAAGGGCCAATGTTCTTTTAAATACAGAAATCAAACTGTGTCTTAGAGGCACATTTACAAATGCCTATCTACTAACTCACCATTTGGAGATAAAGTCACTGCAGGCATAGAGTGCATACTGGGTTCTGCTATATATTTAAAATCCACAGGGATGTCCCTAAAAATTAAAAATAGTACAGCAGAATAAGTAAGTTTAAAAATGTCCCCTTAGAAGACCATTTCTAAAACAAAGGAAGGCCGTCCTGAAATGATATATTTAAGACCTTTAGTGAAATTGACTGAAAGAAAGTCACAGAACGACACTGCTATTCTAAATCACCAACTTCACAACTGACTTTCTATGATAATTATAAGTTTTGCACTTTTCATCTTAATGCTCTATTTAAATTTTAGACTTTGGCTTTTTTATGGAAGAAGAAATTCTGTTACTAACAGTTGCTTAATAATCAACTAACTCCTCTAAAAATGACCCTTAGTAGGTTGAAGAATACCATCTCTGGTTATCCTATGGGGAAGTGTTTTGCCTTTACCAGCCAATCAGTCTTTTTTTTTTTTTTTTTTGTCCCCACCCCGCCAATCAGTCTTAATTGGCTCTTTTGCCAATTTTTTTGAGAATGCAAAAGAGCCCTCAGCAGTGTTAGTTTTTCACAGGTAAAGATGAACAGAATTTGCAAGCAGGTCCATCTAGATAGAACCTGAGATTTCTGGATGGGTAAAGGAGATTAAGTGCTAGATACTGCACAGCTGCTTCTGCTTCCTCCCCCCTCCCCCTTTCTTCAGAAAGTGCTTAAGGTTTATTTCTGGTAATGCTTAAGGAACAAACATATGGAGTTCAGGGGACAGAATCATATAGGATGTTGGCCAAATGTAAGGCAAGTGCCCTACTTCCTGTACTTTCCCTTTTCAGCCTTATGGACAGCTTCTATTTTCAGTTTATAAATAATATGTTCCAAAAGTGGAAAAGCAGGAGAAAGCCATTAAGAAAAATCCCAAGAAAGGGTAAGAGGGTAAGAGAAAAAACCATCCCAACCTAGTTGCCTAAATTCATCATTGGAAGCCCTAAACAACTATTCATCTTGACTATTCTCAATAATGAAGTCACTTTAGTAATGGGAAAGGTGCAGTTACATACACTGCACGCTTAAAGCTTCAATGTTTCCACCACCCCAAACCAGTTTACCTTAGTAACAGTAATGCTAAAACACACTTTCTTAGTAATTCAGTTCTAGTTGCTTTTCACAAGAACAAATGTTTTTAACACATGAATATGTAATAAATGCAATCTAATGAGTAACACAGACTATAAAATAGCAATTTCAATTTCAAATTCTGGTACATGCGCTAGTACTTATTAACTGAAAAATAATGATTTGCCTTTAGTAAGGATTTTCTCTATCATTGTATCCATCAGAAAAAAATGGTCAGAATCTTGGCTGGACAAAAAGATTCAAGTACAACTTAAGAACAGTACCCAATTATTTGATAAATATTCAAACTTTACCACTGCTAAGGTACTAATTACAACTGACATTAAGAACAAGCAAAAAGTGTTAAAAAGAACCTCAATCCAGAAAACATTTGACCCTTTTCTAATATTTAGTCACTGTGGCTATTTTACATGAGTTAAGATGTTGTAAAGAGAGATTTTTCTAAATGAAATTCATCATAGACCAGGTTCACATCAATGAATGATTTACTAAAATTAAACAACTTACATAGACCCTTTATTTCAAGAACTCTTGTACAATGAGTTCTATAATCCAGAAACAAATTTAATCACTCTATGAAATTCATTACCTCTACCAAAATTTTCTACTAGAAAGGTATATTTAATAACAACACTTTCCTAATTAAAAATGAACTCAGTATTATTAGGCTAAAAACACACATCTTTTTTTTTTTTTGCTTTTTGGGCCACACCCGGTGACGCTAAGGGGTTACTCCTGATTATGCGCTCAGAAATCGCTCCTGGCTTGGGGGAACATATGGGATGTCAGGATAGATCCAAGGTCCGTCCTGGATCAGCCGTGTGCAAGGCAGATCCCCTACTGCTATGCTATCGTCCCAGCCCTAAAAACACACATCTTATAAAGAATTCTTAGTTCAGAAATTACTTTAAAAAAATCATAAAAATCAGCAGAATTTTTAAGATGAAAGTAAACAGTGCTAATTTCTGAAAGAAAAAAAAAAGCCTTTACTTAGCGGGGAATATATATATAGCTGTTATATTTATGTTTAGATGTATCTATATATACATATAAATCACACATTCAAAACATTAAGCTATCTTTCTTGCTCTGAATAATATCCTAACAGAATAAATGCCTTCAGAAAACATATTAATGAATTTCATTGATTTATTAGTCCTTAGAAAACCAGAGGTCTGGGGCTGGGAAGGTGGCGCTAGAGCTAAGGTTCTGCCTTACAAGCGCTAGCCAAGGAACGGACCGCGGTTCGATCCCCCGGCGTCCCATATGGTCCCCCCAAGCCAGGGGCGATTTCTGAGCACATAGCCAGGAGTAACCCCTGAGCGTCAAACGGGTGTGGCCCAAAAACCAAAAAAAAAAGAAAACCAGAGGTCTGGGGCCAGAGATAGCACAGCGGTAGGGTGTTTGCCTTGTACACAGCTGATATAGGAAGAATGGTGGTTCAAATCCTGGCAACCCATATATGGTCCCCCTGTCTGCCAGGAGGAACCCGAGTGCCGCTGGGTGTGACCCCAAAACAAAAACAAAAAAACAAAAAAAGAAAACCAGAGGTCTCTAAGTATCTAATTATACTTTTATTTATTTGTTTTTTGGGGGTCACACCTGGGGATGCTCAGGGCTTATACTTCTTGGTTTTGTACATGGGAATCACTACTGGCAGTGTTCTAGGGACCAAATGGAATACTGGGGATAGAACTCAAGTTGGCCGTGTGCAAGGCAAGTGTTCTACCTGCTATACTAAAAAACTATGGCCCAGTCTAATTTAATTTAAAACTGCAATACGGTCTACATGGTATTGTTTAATAAAACCAAGTGTATTTGCATTTGCTCTCTCCTTTTACTGAACTACTCTAGCTGGTCAGTTTTCATTTGGAGTTAGGAGGGACCCCTTTACTCTCCCATTCAAGCTACCAGTACTGTTACCAAAGCAATTTGAAGAGATGTGCTTCTGTGGCCAAGTGCATGCTTTACAACTATGAGGCCCTGACTCAGCACCACAAACAAAAACAAACACAAAAGCCAAAAAGGAAAAAAATTGGGGGCCAGAGTGGTAAGGCAGCTACCTTGCCGGCAGTAGCCTAGGTCGGGCCGTGATTCGATCCCCCGGCATCCCATTTGGTTCCCCAAGCCAGGAGCGATTTCTGAGCGCATAACCAGAAGTAACCCCTGAGCATCACTGGGTGTGCCCCCACACCCCCCCAAAAAAAAAGAAAAAGAAAAAAAATTGATTTCTGGGTGAACTGTTCTTGTTGAAGGACCTTTCTAGAAAATCTGAGGTGGTTTTGTGTCCAACATGCCACTGATTTTCAGATTTATTCCTTCCAGACCCTCCAAGCAGGAGAAAAGCTATTTTCATTCCATGGCTCTCTATTCTTTTTGAAATGCATACATGTATCAAATCATTATGTTCTACACTTAATATATTACATTTTGTCAATCAGAGGTCAAGAAGGCTAAAAAGAAATGCATTCAAAACAGCCCCCATCAAATTAAGTTTTGGAATCAATTTGATTTAAGTTTGAATTCTGACCCTTTCATATCTTATGAAATCTCAGGCATGTGACTTAATCTAACTTGGATTTCTTATCCAAAATGGGGATAACAAAATTCCAAGTTCAATAATGGCCCTGCACATCAGCTGCATAGTTCATATAAAATGCCCAATCTGCCTAGCACACAGAAAGGACTCAATAAATAATATCAATAACTGTGACCAGAAGGACTTCCTTAGCTAGTCAGTATATGGTGGGTGGTGGTGGTGCTGGGGCCAGATGGAGAACATGACTACTAATTTCTCTCCTGGTTAAGAACTTTAAAGGAAGAGGAATAAATAAGAACACACTAAAATAAGGCCTCAAGCTGCAGCAAGCAAAGAGCAGTCTGGGATGTGTGGAGGGAGTGGTGGTGGGGCACCATTCTTGAGAGTGGACTGAGGAGGAGGCTCCAACTGTGAGCGAGGACATTGAAGGCAGGTCAAAGTATTGACTTAAGAGTATTTATAAGCCCTTAACTGGGAAAACAAGAAGGCATCTTAATCTTACCTCTAATTTAATACAAACATTTGGCTGACCTCTATTCTATTTTTGAAGGCATAAACTGTTTTTTAGAGCTATAATTGGTACAGCATTTAAGAATTTACCAATTTCTTTTATGACATTTCCTATTTAAAAATAAAGTGTGATCTGTAGACAGAAACATCTGAAAGTTAACTATAAGAAAATGGTTAAACAATCATGTATGTAATCAAGGTGTTTAAATAAAAAAAAAAAGAAAATGGTTAAAGAAAATAAACAAAATAATTTCTGGAGTATTATGCAAATAGCCTTAATGTGAGTCATATAAAAAGTATTCTTACCACAATATTCTTTTTTGGTTTTTTTTTTTTTTTTTTTTTGGGGGGGGGCCACACCCGGCGGTGCTCAGGGGTTACCCCTGGCTGTCTGCTCAGAAATAGCTCCTGGCAGGCATGGGGGACCATATGGGACACCGGGATTCGAACCAACCACCTTTGGTCCTGGATCAGCTGCTTGCAAGGCAAACACCACTGTGCTATCTCTCCGGGCCCACCACAATATTCTTGGTATTTTTTTTGTTTTATTTGTTTTTGGGTCACACCAGCAAAGCTCAGAGGTTACTCCGGGCTCTATGCTCAGAAACCGCACCTGGCAGGCTCAGGGGACCATATGGAATGCTGGGATTCAAACCACCGTCCTTCTGCATGCAAGGCAAACACCCTACCTTCAGGATATCTCTCCGGCCCCCATATTCTTAGTATTCATTTCTGAGGCTTCATTTCTGAGGCAAGGAAGATTTTAGTTATATGATAGCTTCAAACTTCATTTCTGAGGCAAGGAAGATTTTAGTTATATGATAGCTTCAAACCACTAACTTGAAGGAGAATATTAAATGTTTTAGATAAAATACAGTCAACTCTACACAGATGGGGGTTAATTACAGAGATATAGCAATGGTGAAGGTGGGAGAATTGGCAACTAATCATTTTAAGTCTTCATTTACCCAAATTGCCCTAACAATGGTTAAGGAGCTGCTCAGGTTTCTAATGGAGGAATCTGTTGGCTCTTGTTCCAGGCTTCCTCTGGTCCTAAAGCAGACCACCTTCTGAAGGTAGGAAAACTCTCTAGCTCATGGTGGAGCAGTGCTTTATATCTGACCAAAAAAGCAAGCTATGTTCATGGAAACATTCTTTTTAACAAAAAGATTATTATGCATTTCTCTTCAAATAAACTACGAAACATGGAAACAGCTGTACTATTTCTTGTTTTTCGGAAAACACACACACACACACACCCCAGGAAAATAGAACACACACACACACACACACACACACACACACACACACACACACACACACACACACACACCCACTCACCCACCCGGAAAATAGAACAATTCAAGAAATAGTGGAGATATTCTATAAATAAAACATTTTATTTTCAGTGCTAAATAATAATGAAGACATTAAAAAATTATAACAGACTTTTTAATATCTTCTTTGGTTTATGTGTGGTCAGATCTTATGATCAATACCTAGTGAAATCAATAGTCTATTCATTTGTGACCCAAAGTTTTCACTCCTTTTGTAAAGATAACGTAATTAATAAAAAAAAAAGTAAAATAGGGGCTCAAAAAAATAGTACAGCAGGTAACGGGCTTGATTTGTGCATATGCAGTTGACTATTACTTGATCCTCAAGTATCCCATATGGTCCCCTGAGCACTGCCAGAAGTAACTTTTGAACACTGCCAGGTATGACCCCAAAACAAAAAACAAAAACAACAAAAACAAGTAAGACAGTATGAAATGTGCGCTGTCAGAAACATATCCTGGGGCTCGAGTGACAGCACAGCAGGCAGGATATTTGCCTTTCACGAGACTAACCAGGGTTCGATCCCTGCCATGCCATTTGATACCCCGAGTCTGCCAGGAGTCATTTCTGAGCGTAGAGCCAGGAGTAACCCCTGAGAGCCACCATGTGTAGCCCCAAATCAAAACCAAAACCAAAACCACACACATATCCTTCAGATAGACTCTCCAAAGACTATGGGAGGTAGCATATTTAAATTATTTCCATATTCTAGACATTTAACTATCTAGTTAAAACACTTTTATAGGTAAAGCAGACATCACAGGTGCACAAATAGGCATGCTATCAAGTTTTGTATTTGCCTACATATTTTAAGTGTTTACTATTAATCAATTTTATTTTTACTGAGACACTCACCATTCCCAAACTCTTAAGCTCTTATCATCGGACGTGCTCACAAATCTCCTATTCTCATCAACAAAAACAATAGTGTTGACAGCTCCCAAATGCCGATCGTATTCCTGTACAATTTCTCCACTTCTAATGTCCCACTGTGTATCAAATAAGAAAAATGAAAAGATCAGATTTACAAAAAAAAATGATAATTATGAAAAATGGAAAGAGATCATTATGCTTCTATGAAATTAATTTTCCAACTAGATTAGAACATTAGCAGTTCCTAAAAGTAGCAAACTGCTAGACAAGTTAAATATACTCCTTTGTTCCATCCTCTTGATATATCATACATTTCACTCTTAATAAAAACCACTACATAAAGACAAATAGGGCCAAGGAGATTGCTTGAATCAGAGAGGCACATGCCTAGTAGAAACTGGGTTCAATCTCTGGCACTCCATGACCCCATAAGCACTGCTGCGTATAGCCCTGGTGGCCGCTGAGTACCATTCACTGTCTGTGGCCCTTGTGGCCCTGAAACACTACCAGGTGTGGCTCCTATAAAAAAAAAAAAAAAAAAAAGAAAAAGAAAAACTTACTTGCACAATCTTTTTATCAGACATCCCAGCCACAAAGAGATTCTGCTTATCTTCATCAGGATTAAATTTGACACAGTATGGTACTTTCCGATTTGTAAATCTTGATACACATTGTCCTAAAACCAAAAATCCAAGTTAAACTAGATAAGAATAACCACTTAAAGATAACTCTAGATTAAGACCTAGAGATCATTTGCTTAATATATTTTGAAGAATGGCAGCTTGCTTCTTCTGTACTATAATATAAACCACATTGTTCCTTTTCAAAGATTTTAATTAAAAGTACGTTTAGTAAATTTGTCTGCAGCTTAATAAAGCTCTCCAGGTGATTTTGACATGCAGCTGGAGTAAGAAGTGAGTTTTATGATAATGGAATTTGCATTAGAGAAGCTGTGGTTTGGGGCCAGAGCGGTGGCTCAAGCGATAAGGCATCTGCCTTGCCTGCGCTATCCTAGGATGGACCAAGGTTTGATCCCCAGCGTCCCATATGGTCCCCCAAGCCAGGAGCGTAGCAGGAGTGACACCCTGAGAGTCACTGGGTGTAGCCCCAAAACCAAAAAAAAAAAAAAAAAAAAAAGCTGTGGCTGTGGTTTGAACTCCATTTAAGCCTGCTTCCTCATTGAAATAATAGTATTTATCTCACAGGGAGATTTGATGAATTCAATGAAATACTGCCATTGTAAGTGGCACAAGCTTAACCTAATTCTTATAATCCTGAAAAAGTGTTCAGTAAACGTTAGCTATCCTTAAAACAGCTATCCTTGAAATGAACGATGGTTCTCTAATCATATTAAATCATTGTAAACATAAACGCTGATGCAACTGTACACCTGTACGTCTGAGACTACATAAAAACCAACTAGCCCAAAGAGATTTTTTAGAATTAAATTTTCATCAATTTGGGCAATACAGTTTGTGTTCATCAGATATTAAGCTTAAATTACATATGCCAGGTGAGGAGAAAACCATCAGTACAAATTTGCTTGTTTATGCCTGCTTTGTAAGTAAGTAGTATTTGGTGGAAACCAAAGTTTTAAGTTTTTAACATAGCTAAGTTATAGCTCTATCATTATTTTTTGATCTCAATGGAAATCAATGGTATAAAAATCCAAAGTCTGAGAAGGTTCCATTTTGTCATAGAATGCCTCTCACATGGTTTCACTCACAAATGTGAATTAATAAGATAAATCTGTGTTAGTAGAAGCCAAGTTCTTACCTGTCTCAGTGTCCCAGAGTTTAAGGTATCTGTCATAAGCTGCGCTGAGGAACTGAGTCCCTGCTGTGTTAAAACAGATGTCTCTGACAGCTTTACTGTGACCTACAGGCAGAAACAATAGACATGAGGGAGAGGGAAAGCATCTTTCCATAAAAATCTAAATACCAGAAGAGAAACAGCATGACACCATGATTTTCAAGCCATCCTGTGAGTCATATTCACCAAAACCCCATCCTGTGATTCAATGACTCAGAATACTGTATGTATAGGCTGCAGAAGGTAGGCGAAGCCCCCCACGCCTTCCACAAGCTCTTCAGATTCTGATGTACTGCATTTAGAAAAAAAAAAAATGAAGTTCCCTCACCCCTTTAAATCTGCCATTGGCATTACAGTATGTAATGTATACAAAGAACAATCAAACAGCAAAGAACTTATGCTAAGTCTTGCCCAGTAACTATTTCTCAGATCATATTACCATATTTCACAGAAATGAATTAGAATGGAGAGTAAGCCTTTTTTAAAAAAATAAATACTAATTTCTACTTGGTTTTAAGATAGCCACTTGAAAGCATGCTAATGTTAAGGTGCTTTTGCTTTGATAGCCACCTTGCCAGTCAAATCAATTCTTCAGAAAGTAAAGAGACCAGCTTCTATAGTTAATAAAATAAAAAACTTAACCTATTTTTTCACCACTTATCATGACCAAGATTGTCACAATGGTGCAGAAATATGCACAATATAAACTCCACTATACACACGAGCCCTGAACTATTTTGCCATTAGTGACCTCTAGAAAGGTAGGAATCCCTGTCCCGACTACTTTCATCTCCCTGACTTGCAAAGTTTTAGTTTTTTACTGACAAACTCTCTGCCAGGGCAAAGGAGTGAGATGGGCATCAAATCTATTTCAACTACAGGTGCTTTTTACCACTGTCCATTGTGAAGTTTTCCCATAAGTCTTCTCTTATAAAGAGTTCTTCATTTGTGCAGTGAGGTCCTAAAGTCAGAGCTAACAAAGCACTGCAAAGCAGACACCCACCTGTACTTTAAAAAAGAATCACTAAAATGCACAGAAATTGTGTTTCACTGAAGTGCTCTTAAATTTGAAAATGTAACTAGCCACAAATTCTGACAAAGGTAATAAACCATTCTCTATCAAAAAGACTAGCGAAGGCAAAGCTAATCTGTTTTTGGTTCTCATCCTTTGTTCTGTCTCCATTTCATTATTTTATATGTATTTTAGCTGTCAATTCCCAACCTCTTTTCAAAGTTTAGTACATAGATATATAATTGCTTACTGGACTTTTTCATTCACTGACACTAAGTGACTTAAATTTAACCAGTGAGAAATCTCATCCTTCTTCAGTTTGTTTTTCAGAGCCACTTTTAGAGGTATTTGCAGGACTGTGATACTGGGTATTGAACTTGGGGAGTCCAACAGGCATTCCAATCCTTAGAGCTATCCATTCAGTAGTTTGTTATCCTCTCTCTTTCTCTTTGCACATCAGTGCCAGGCAACACCAGGCTGTGCTCAGGACTTATTCTAGGCTCTGTGCTCATATTCACTTGGTGGGTCTCAGGGGACCTTTTGTGATGACAGGGATCAAATAGGTTCTCCATCTGTAAAGCAAAAGCTTTACCCCACATATTTTCTCTCTGGCCCTTATCACCCTCTTATATTCCCTTCTCCAATGAGTTCCCCTAACCAGCTCAGAGTCACCCTAAATTCTTGCCTCACTCTTCCCACCCATATCCAGTTACTAAGCCTCCCTGGATCGTACCTTTCCTTTCCAGCTCTGCAGCTCTAATTTATGCTTTCATCTCTAATCCAGACCAATAAAACAATCTTGTAATTCATTTCCCAACTTCAGCCCTCCTCCACCCCATTGCTCTATATTGCTACTGTGATCTTCATCAACTTCAACTCTGATGCTATTTCCTGTAAGAGCTGTTTAATGTCTGGCAGCCTAAGGGACCTCTGGATATAATTAAGTCCTGATTAACAACACATAAGATTCTTCACAGTCTATCTGCCTCCCACTTTACTGAGTTACTTCTCTTCCTCTCACCATATCCTATACCATAGAATTTAAAAACATCTGTGATACACCTAACATAGCATGCTTTCTCACACTACTTCTGTTTCTTTTGGTCTCTCTTCCTGGTTTTCTTTCTCTGACTATATGGGGAGATTTACTCTTCACTTCAAAAAATAGACTTAACTCTATTTCTTCATATCAGGGTAATAAACTAATTGTCAATGTCACCTTCTTTACAAAATTTTCCCAAACAGATTTGTAACAGGAAAGAAAAGAAGAATTACCAATAAATGTTCGCAGACACCGTCTGTCTCCATAAACTTCCCACAGCTGGGGGTAAAAAAAAACAACACATGGAAATATTAAACTTAACACAAAGCTAAATAATTGCTAACATTCAGTCAATAATGACCGTCATATACCAGCTATGTGCCTATCTGTAAGTGTACAGGGAATTTAAGCAAATGTACACTACATCTCTAGACATATTTTGCTTAGAGTTGCTAATATGTATTGCACTGTTAGAATATGTTAAAACATACACACACACCTACATTTTTGAGATCTGATGTTAAAAGATAAAAATATCAAGAAAATGTAGATAGAGCTGATGGAGATTTTCCTTTCTGTGTATATATATTTATGGACAGAAATATACAGGTTTATCTATCCACTTAACTATACCTATTTATCTATAAAGTGATGTATGTATATAGGTTTTTTTTTTTCCTTTTTGTAGTGTCAAGAACTGAATCCAGGGCCTAACATGAAAGACATTCACTCTACAATAGGGCCACACATCCCTGGCCCTCATTGATATACTTTTGTATGATGAAAAGTTCTTATTTACATAACCTTTCGTGTGTTAGGAGGGGATTGTAGGATAGAACCCAAGACCTCACACATACAGGGCAATAGATCTACCACTGAATCACCTTATGAGCTACAAATCACTTTTATGCTTCATTTTTAATGATGTAAAATAGTTTTCTTAAAGAATTTCACTAAAGAGAAATGTGAAGGGAGGAAAAAAAGAGATGAGAACATGGGCTTTATTAGAGGGGAAAAAGCCCTGAGCTCCTTTTATAAGAAAGCAATGTTTATAAAATCTTGGTACTGATTTTTTTCTTTGTTGGAACTTTTTGTTCTCAGGCAGCTTCCATAATATTGTTACTTCAGAGATGAGTTAATCTAAATTAACAGGCTCATAATTAATCACATTTAAAGCAAATTAATAAAAAAGCTTTAGAACTTCCTTTATGTTTGTCTGTCTGAAGTTGAATCCTTGACAAAAATTTCTTTAACGGAGATCATTTCCCAGTCATCCAGTACCAAGAGGAACAAGTCTCATTTCCTGTATCAAACTAGACAGAGGCCTCTGGGAAACGGTCCCTTGCTAATGGTGAAAGCCATTCTGTGTCTCTCAATATTAAACTGACAACCACACAACTTGTTTATAGTACTTATCATGCTGATTCATTCTATTTGCTCTTCCCAAACATCCTCTGCTCTCAATCCATCCTTTACATTTGTTACCTACTTACTGAGGGACATGTTTCCTCTTTGAAACCAGATTAACCTGAGCCTGCCTTTATACTAATTTTTTACTTTGCAATGAAATGATCACCCTAAGGCAGGCTCTTAATCACTTTTTTTAAAATCTCAGCTCCTTGATCACTATAGATACCTAGTAAATGTTTAGACAAATGAAGAACACTGAATTTACAGATTCTAATTGGTCAAAGAGAAAATCATAATCTCAATGAACAGTGTGCAGTAAGTGAACATTAAAAGAAATTAAGGATTTTTTTTGGGGGGGGCACACTCAGCACTGCTCAGGATTTACTCCTGGTTCTGCATTCAGGAATCATTTCTAATTGGGTTTAGGTGATGATGGAACCTAGATTGGCGGCATGCAAGGCAGATGCCCTACCAGCTGTACTATCACTTGGCCCAAGAAATAAAGTTTTTTAAAACTAGAGACCCCTCAGCAATGTTTGGAGGTGTGAAGGGCTATGCCCAACAGTTGGGGGTGGGCAGTTGGGACCGCAGTAGGGTGAATAGTTCTAGGATCTAAATCTACTTTGTGTTCCTCATCTTTTCCAGTTCTCTCCATGGCCCCGGGAAAAATAAGAGTTTTTACTCAATCATGTTAGTCCCTCATGTGAAACTACCAGAGATAAACATCTACAAAGCCACTCTCATCAGAACTGTGTATCTATACAGTTAATGAATTATTAAAAAAAAGTAAAATTTTAATGATTCAACTTTCCAAGCCCCAAGTATACTATCGAAACTGATCAATCATAACAATTTGTTGATTCATCATATTGACTTGGACACAGAAGAAAAAAAAATTTAGAACCATTCTCTCAGATTTAGGAGGTTTTTTTTTTTGTTTTGTTTTGTTTTAAACAAGTTTACCCCATTCAAATCAACATGCAATGGTAGCTAAGTTTTTTCTACTCCATACTTTACAGCTGACCATCAGCTAAAGGTGTTATTGTTGCCAAGACTACAAAAAGTGGGAGAAGAGGCTGGGAATAGTTCTGCAGTTTAGTGTCTTATTTGCATTTAGAAGGAAAAGGATGAATTACATTATCTATTCTCTTGAAAACAGCATTTGTCAGGAAGCCCTCTTTACTTCATACAGTTCTGAGGAACAAAATGTACTCAGTTACATGTCCAAACTTTTATACAAATGCATTAGTGGTGATTAAATATTTATGTATATGTCGAAAGCCAAAAGTGATTGATTCCATTCTAACCAGTTATCTAAACTAGCAAGCGTCTAGCCAGTTGAACCACAGAGCCATGTTTCAAAGACATTCAGACTGCTTTTGAAAGGCCTGAGAGAAGATAATTTGCAACTAATTACCTAACAATTCCAAATTTACTGTAATTGACCAAACAGATTTAACCAAAGCATTAGTTCTGCAACACTCACATCTTTCTGAAAACTTACCTTGATTTTACAGTCCATGGAACATGATAACAGTAAGTGGCCAGAGAGAGGAAATAATCTGACTGCACTGACGCCCTATATGAAAGAAGATGTCGATTACCAATCAGAAGTGCCTACATACCTAAATCAACATTAACATGAGAAAAATGCAGTACATATTTTTAAGCAATGTAATTTACTATTTTCCTTCATCGTTCCCCCAAATCATGCCCCAGAATAACTCATTAGCATTTCAAGAGCAGCCATATTGACACAAAGCTTTCTTTTAAATTTTAATACTGTTCTTTAAATTTTAATACTGATAACTTCCTTACTCAAGGGAGTTCTTAGTCTCTTAGTCGACCAAACTGCTAATGCCTCTACTCTTCCTCCTTTTCTTGTACTTAGTTTCTTTGCTTTCTGCTAAGAGCTGGAAATTATCAGCATATATACATATACATATATACATATAGTGTATATGACAAAACATCAACATTAAAAGTTTGACTATCTCATCTCATCATTAGTTTCAATTTTACCATCATTAATAAACCAGGAAGCATGTAATATTTGAAATGTGTCGACGCCAAAAGCTATGCAAAAAATTTCAGAGGTTTTGGTGCTAGAACCAATTATTAAAAAAATTTTTTTTTAGGGTTGTGGCACACTCAGCAGTGCTCAAGGGTCACTCCTGGCTCTGTGCTTAGGAGTCACTTCTGGTGGTGACTGAGAGACCATATAGTATGCTGGGGACTGAAGCCCTAGGAGCAAGACAAGTGCCATACCTGCTGTACTATCTCTCTGGCCCCTGCTCAAACCAATTCTTATTAAACTTGATGCCCCAGGGGAAGCTACCCAGGGGAAGCTAACTATGGCAGGAGTTTTGGGGGAGGGGTAGGTTAAAGAGGGGAGTAGGCCTGGGCCACCATAAAAGGAATGAGATAATGAACTCTTATGTCATTTGAAGACTGACTAGTGTCTTGAAACTGGGTTTGTGTGAGAACTTTCAAAGCTAAATTCTGGTTGATTCTCACAATCTGATTTCCCTCCTGTCTTCAAGCTCCTACATCTTTATTAAAATACTGAATGATGGGGCCAGAGAGATAGCATGGAGGTAAGGCAATTGCCTCGCATGCAGGATGCTGGTTTGAATCCCGGCACCCCAAATAATCCTCCAAGCCTGCCAGGAGCGATTTCTGAGCATAGAGCCAGGAGTAACCCCTGAGCGCTGCCGGTTGTGGGCCCTCCCCCAAATACTGAATGTTCCGCAACAATAGCCAAAACTTAATACTGGCCTCATTACAATGAAAAGAAAAAGAAACTACCAGTTTACCTTTGTGTGTCCAGACCACACATGAATTTGTTTCTTGGGAAGGTAACACTTCTCAGGTGGTATTGTTGATCGCAGATTAACACCAACATCCTGAGGTATGTGAAGATAGGACCTGCCCTGATAGTCATACATTTCTTTAACTGAAACAAAGCAAATGAGAATAGTTGGTTAGGAATTTTACACTCTTCAAATCATTTCATTCACAGGGATGTCATTCTGGAAGGCAGCTGCTCACTACTATACCAGCAAATGCAGAACAAATTGTGTAAAAGCATTAAGTCTACACTCAGATGATGGAAGCTAAGACCATCATCTGAGCGTGGCAAGAGTCAGCTAAAATTTAGCTGTAAAAAAAAATCACTTTAAAAATGGGATTCTGGAATTTATCTAAGTCCCCAGATAATTAAAATTTTAAATCTATGCTTCTTTTATGCAGTTATACATTTTAATCGCTAGATTAAAAAAAAGATTTACTGCAGGGTAATTACAGTAAAACAAATCTGGCAAAACAAGATAAAAAAGAAACTATGACAAAAGAAAAAGTATCAACTATTATTTTTTTCTTCATATTTCCATCTTTTTATACCCTTCCAGGTTTTTTATTACAAAATATTTTCATTACAAATTTTACAACAGACCGTAGGGATTAAATATCCTAGTGCATATAAAGCATATAACAGTATGCTTACACAGAACAGAGTGTATGTTCAGTAAATGTTGATTGTTATTTATTTTTTTTTTTTTTGTGGTTTTTGGGTCACACCCGGCAGTGCTCAGGGGTTATTCCTGGCTCCGTGCTCAGAAATTGCTCCTGGCAGGCACGGGGGACCATATGGGACGCCGGGATTCGAACCGATGACCTTCTGCATGAAAGGCAAACACCTTACCTCCATGCTATCTCTCCGGCCCCATTGATTGTTATTGCTGATATTAACATAGGACCAAATAAATACCTTGCAGAAAACACTAGACTTGAGGAAAAAAATATGGCCAAAACAAGCTAAACAATCTGAAATCTAAATATGAGATATAGTAGTAGAATAATCAGTGTGGATAGAATTATTCACTCCAGTTTCAAACAATCATATCTTATTTTCCTAATTGAAATGACTAATTACTGAACTGGGTACACTTAAAATATTAATGATTAATTTTGTTGACTAAGCCATTTCTTTTAACAAATCAAAGTTTATTCTTTCAAAGTGTAATTTTTTTTGTTTGTTTTTGTTTTTGGGTCACACCCAGCATCGCTTGGGGGTTACTCCTGGCTCTACGCTCAGAAATTGCTCCTGGCAGGCTCGGGGTACCATATGGGATGCCAGGATTCGAACCACCGTCCTCCTGCATGCAAGGCCATCTCTCTGGCCCCTTTCAAAGTATAATTTAAAACGTTATGAACTACGTGTATACCTGGAGACCATATGTATTGGGTTAACTAAAAAGCCTAAATTTAGTAAAGCACTATTAGCTGCAAAAAATGTCAGTTGTATTTTAGGGAAGAAAAGATTATGCAAAAGATTATGCATGATTCAGGTTTCATCTTTACTTCCCACGCCCAGCGCCCAGTGCCGGGGACTGAATCCAAGCTCTCCTAATAGCTAGACAGGGACTCTACTGTTAAGTAGAGAAATCTTGCTTTTCCCCAAACAAAGGCATTTCCATAACTTCCTCTTTATTTGCACTAAACCCTTTGACTCATAAAAGTCTACCTGTATCTCACTTGACTCCCCTTCCTGGTTTATTTTATTTTATTTTATTTGTTTTTGGGCCACACCTGATGATGCTTCTGGCTATGTGCTCAGACGCTGCTCCAGGCTTGGGGGAACATATTCAAACCCAGGCCTGTCCTGGGTCAGCTGTGTGCAAAGCTTGGCTTGGCATGGAGAGAGACACAGGGTAAGAAGTCAACTTGACTCCATGATTCTCTCCTGACTGGCTTGGTTTATTAATTCTTTGCAGCTACTCTGCTTTAGACTGTTCATCCGGAACTGGAAATACGACGTGTGGGGTGATATCACACTCTTATCACTGAGCCATTTCCTTGATTTTTATCATTTTTGGTTCTGAATTATAAACATTTCAAAAAATCATTTGTGGCTAACTTTATTCATGTATTTACTATTCTGTATTAGGACACAGAGTTTCACTGCAATTTCTTTCAGATGCAAATGTCTAATATAATTATTAATATAAGTAATTATAGCAATTGATTATTAAGGCAATTGATATTAAAAGAGAAGAGGGGGTGGAGACATAGTATAGAAATAAAGTGCTTGCTTTGCACATAGTTGACCTAAGTTCAATCCCAGGTACTCTGTATGGTCCAAGTCCCATCAGGAGTGATCTCTAAGTACAGAGCCAGGAAGGAGTAAGTCCTGACACCAGTGGCATGTCCACCCCAACCTTTGCATCTCCCCCCAAAAAAATAAAAGGGGGAGTGTCTGAAAGTCATTATAAAAACAATGGACAAAGAAAGTCTTACCATGTAAGATTGTCTTTTCCTCTCCAGGTTTCTCTTCCTCTTGTTTGCCTTTTTTCTGCCTCTTGGCTGTGATTTCATCCAATTCTTTTTGTTCTTCCTAGAGCAATCAAGAAGTAAATTTTGAATGAATACTCTAGAACCCTATCATACCTGAAATTCATTACAAATTCTTTATAATAAAGATCACAAGTAAGTCTCCCAGGAAAATTCTGAACTCTTGAAAGATTATAAATTAACATAACTACATAATGGATACTAGATAATATCTTTCCAACTCACCAAACACAACACTTAGCAGAAATACATTAGTTATGCAAGTGAAAAAAGTAATTAGGAAATCAAGTATCAGAGAGAAAATGCTATTTCAGAGCATAATGCTATTTGTCAATAGTTACATAGTTATAAGGCAATAAATAATAAATAATGACTACATCTGTCACACATCTTTATGAGAGAAGAACAGTGGGAGGGAGTAGGCTGGTAGCAAATCTTTATAATAAAGCCAACAAATGATCCCCCAAATAAATAACATATGAAAGTACTGATCTAAAAACAGAAGTTATAGGTAGAAGTTAAGTTTCCTGATGATCAGTTTTCTAAATTGTAATGGCTGTGGCTACTAAGAACTGAATGGCGACTGGAGCAAAGACATTTCAATTAGGAAGTGGGAGAGACAGCATAGGATTTCAATGATTTCTAATGTAAATTTTTTAACATTATTCTTATATTAACTTCTCATCCTTTAAAAAAAGTTAAAGCATTACTTTGATTAATTTTTTTTCTTGTTTGTTTTGGTCCACGCCCAGTAATATTCAGGGATTATTCCTGGCTCTGCACTCAGGGTGACCATATGGATTAAAGGATGCTAGATATTGAACACATGCCGTTGAATGCAAATCGAGTGCTCTACCTGCTATACTATTCCTGTAATCCCAATAATTTGTGTGTGTGTGGGGGGGGGTTTGTGGGGTTCGGGGTCAGTAACACCTGTGGTGCTCAGGGTTTACTCCTGGTGGTGCAAGGGGACCATATGGGATGCTGGGCACCGAACCTGTAGTTGACTACACGCAAAGCAAGTACACTACCCTCTGTTATTGTTCCAGCTCCCCAACAGTTGGTTTTTAATTTTAAAAAGGTGATCTTTATAATTTTTTAAAATGATTTATTTTAAATTAAAAGTATAGAAAAAGATAAAGACATACAAATGTTCAAAAGAGAAAGATTTTACTATAATTTTTTAAGGCAGAGGAATTCTGATGAGTCATTTGGTTTGCTAAAGAAATTTCAAATTTATTAATATTTATTTTTCCAAAACATACCTACCATATACCTGAACCAATAAAGAAAAACATCAAAGCTTACTTCTGAAGGTTTGGCTACATCTTTTTCATCCACATATTTTGCCCAAGGTCCCAAGAAACCATCAATATTAGAAGCATCATTTTCTTTGAACTTTTTTCTCTTTTCTGTTTTCTTCTGACCAGTTTCAAAAACAGTTAAGCCTATATTAAAAAAAATAGAATGCTTACTAAAGAAATAGTAAATTTTATTTCCCATTGTGAAGGTTATCTATATTAAAAATCAAGTGGTCAGAAATTTGACTGTAAAGCACAAAATCTTTGTGACTGCAAGATCTAAGAACGAGTTAATGTAATCATTGGGATTCAGCCTTTGGGGCAAGAAAATGCCATTAACATATATTGCAAATTCTAATACTTTGAAAGAGAAGATCAAATTATATAATTCTATATAATCTTACTTAAAAAAATCACAGATCTGAATCAGTATTTTTAACCACTTTTTGAAAGAAACCTAGAAGTTTCATTATTCATACTAAATAATGATAACGCTCCCTTTTGGGGAAGACTGAAATACTAAATTAATATTTATCATATAAAAACTGAGTTAAATGACATTAAGTACTTATCCTTGCTTCACTTCAATATAAATTAAGTTAGTTTTCTCCACAATCTGTATTCTTTTTAGTTTAAGCTTAAGTTAGATTCTTCTGCCTTAACTGGCTGCTCATAAAGAGTAAAAGGAAAAGGAGGGGATGCTTCTAGTTGAAATTCTGATTTGAATAGGAAGTGGGAGACTGCAATCGTCATGTGAAAAAAGAGAAAGGCTTAAGGAATGATGCTTAGAGTGAACTGTTAACTAAATTCTACTTATGGAGGCGTCCAACCTAGAAAAAGAGGTCACCAGTATTTTTAAAGACCATTTTAAGTTGTATTTTATACAAAAACTGCTTAAGAACTATTTTATGGGGTGGGAGAAAATTCTACTTTACTAAATAGAATCCACATATCTAGTTCATACCAAGTTCATACACCATGGGCATACTGATTTTATAGTATCAATGGCTATTATACAATCTTCAGACTTTTTCTTATGATCATTTTGGGTAAGATTTCAATGGGTGACTCTAATTTCAACTTTTAAAAACATGCAATTTCAATTAATAAAAAAGCAAGGTAAATAAAATACTATTTTTCTTACTGTCAAAGGTTAGTATGCAATACTTAGTAGATATAGAAAATATTTCAAATAATTTACCTTGATTTTTTTCAGCTTCTTCTACAGAACCAATATATTTAGTAGTTACTTGATGATTATCCAATGAAGGGTCCAATGCATAACCTAAAAGGAAAAAAGGAGAAATTATTGAAAGAAGTAAAAAATTTCATATTACAAAGCTTATAAATCAAGTAACTAGCATTGTTTTCTAATAGTTTTTAAGTTTCAACTTAAAATGGAAAATTTAAGTTTCAAGTTCATTACAAAATATAACTGTTGACTTCATCAAAAAAAATTTTTAGGGGCCACGGAGGTAGGGCATTTGCCTTCCATGCAGAAGGACTGTGGTTCGAATCCAGGCATCCCATATGATCCCCTGAGCCTGTCAGGAGCGATTTCTGAGTGTAGAGCCAGGAGTGACCTCTGAGCGCTGCTGGGTGTGACCCAAAAACCAAAAGAGTGTCCAAAAATAAATGAGACTCTTTAAGTAGTGCTGGGGTTAGGGAACATTCAGAGCAGTAACTGTGTTGGAGATCACCAGGGCTTCAACATGAAGAGGCTGGAAACTGAGGTTGGCATGCAATGCCAGGGACTGAACTCAAGGTCTTGTGCCTGCAAGGCATGTACTCTACCCCTTTGAGCTCTCTTTTTTGTCTTTTTCTTTTGGTTTTTAGGCATACTTGGTGGTACACAGGGTTTACTCCTAGGTCTGCACTCCAGGATCACTCCTGAGGAAATTGAGGAACAGGGATTGAAAACAGTCAATTGCATACAAGGCAAGTGCTCTCCCTGTTGTATTACAGTTCCATGAGCCTCCCCCACAGCTTTCTGCCAACCCTCTTAGCTCTCTTTTTGCTATTCAGATTCACTTATTAGAAAACAAACACATTTCATAATCATCTTCCCAGATAGTGAAAAAGATCTCTTAGGACCAATCTTTCTTTCCTGAGCTATGTTTTTATTTAGAAAAACTCAAAACATCAGGTTGTCCTATGAATTCTTCAGCAGAGTTAAAAAGTACCTTCTAAGTCAAATCTGTAATACTAGCATTAAGAGTCTTCTCTGGCCAAGATATCAAAACTTATCCCAAATGATTTTCTTACAAGCTTAAACGTATACATATATTCATTCATATATTTGGAGGTTTAGAACTATTTCTTTTTTCATTTTAGCCAAAGATACACTAATCAACCTATTAATTTATATAATAATTAAAAATATAGGATAAGAATAACACAAAAGCTACCTTTTGTATGTGCAAGGTAGTTTTTATTGAAAGTGGGAAGATGTCAGGGAAGAGAGAAGTACATATTTGAGGGAGAACATACACTTTTCCAGAGTGGAAATAAGCAAAGAAACAGGGACAAGCAAGCAAGACACAAAGTCAAGGGAGAACTATTTTGAAAATGTCAAATTCAGTAAAAACTATTGATTTCAAAATAAAAAGTACTTCAACTTTGTTATTTATATTTTCTTAGTAAGAGAATTATATAATACATACCATAAGAATATATTTCTTCAAATTTTGATAATAGAGTGAGACCAGAATGTGCTATTCTGTGGTATGTAAAAACTTAAGAAAACTAATTACATAAAAATTACATTTTTCCTCAAATAGGCTGTAAGCAGGATAAATGTTCATAAGATGAGTTATAATAATAAGAAAACCAATTACATAAAAATTACATTTTTCCTCAAATGGGGCTGTAAACAGGATAAATGTTGGTAAGATGAGTTTGAATAATAATATGGCATATACACAGCAAAGAGAGTGACATATTTATCATTGTATAGCCTATGACCTGTGATTTATTATAAATAAGTTATAGCCTATCTTTTAAAAGAGTATATATTTTAATGAGTATAGTTAATATCTTAATTTTCTAGTCAAAAATTAAAAGAGATTTTTTGGGGGGGAAAGTTAAGAATTTGTTTTCAAGTATACTTTCAAAAAGTTAGGATGTAGATGTTTAGTATACTCTTGTGATATACTAGAATAAAACCAACTACCTGGCTATTAGCTCATTTGCATACATTTTTTTTTCAGTGTTAAAATATATTCTTAGGCAAAGAAGCATGATGTCAGAAAAGGAGCTTTGGAATCACAGGTTCTAATCCCATAAGTTATTTCATCTTTCCCATCTCTGATGTATAGAGTTCTGTAAGTGATTTTTTTTTAAAAAATGAGACCTTTTAAGACTCACGCAATTTAGACTAATGCCTCTTAACTTAAATATCCTATATAAATATGAAGAATATATTATCTAAAATATAATTCTATCTTTTTTGTTTTGTTTTTTGTTTTCTTGGGCCACACCCATTTGATGCTCAGGGGTTACTCCTGGCTAAGCGCTCAGAAATCACCCCTGGCTAGTGGGGACCATATGGGACTCCGGGGGATCGAGCCGCGGTCCTTCGTTGGCTAGTGCTTGCAAGGCAGACACCTTACCTCGAGAGCCACCTCACAGGCCCCTATAATTCTATCTTAAAGGAGACATACATCTCCACAGAGGGTTTCCTTTGTATTATTGTGATTGGAGAGACACAGTAGGAGGCGAGGAGAGAAGAAATCTACCTTGTCCTTTTTGTGGCTTCTCTATGCCAACTCAGCATCTTGCTAACTGAAGAAAAGAAACACATACATTTTTCCTTTTCTCCATCTTCTGTAGTAAAATCTATACTATCTCCTAATAAACAATACTTTATTATTACTACCACTACTATATCCTACCCCAGAACTAAGGGTGCTTATGGTTGGCCACGATAAGACAAATGTATTATCTTTCTAGCTCCCATTTGATTCTTTTTTTGGTTTTTGGGCCACACCCGGCGGTGCTCAGGGGATACTCCTGGCTGTCTGCTCAGAAATAGCTCCTTGCAGGCACGGGGGACCATATGGGACACCGGGATTCGAACCAACCACCTTTGGTCCTGGATCGGCTGCTTGCAAGGCAAACGCCGCTGTGCTATCTCTCTGAGCCCCCATTTGATCTTTTTAATAGAACTAACTGTTGTCTGCTTTGGGGCTTGATATATGACTCAAGAAAGAGACTAGATACAAGTGTAAAGAGCATGTGTAACATGCTGGGTATGATCCCCACTAAATAAATCCTGAACACCACAAGGTCTGATTCTGGTTGTTCCAGAATACTAAATAGTAGAGCACTGTTGGGTGTGACTCCTGTTTGGAAAAAAAGATTACTTTCCTTGTTGGTAGTCACATCTTAAACAACTCGAAAAGTATCAATGTTATTTTTGGAGCCTTTATTAATACTGGTACTCCTAATTATTACTAGTGATAGCTCAATAGGTAATTGAGAAGAAAAAACTCCTTACAAATGATTGATCACAAATATATGCAAAACCTTCAAGCTCACAAATAATCAATTTAAAGATAATATTTTAATAAGCAAAAAACCAAGTATACACACTTTGTATAAAGAGTAATTGAACTGGGCCAGAAAGAGAGAGAAAACAGCAGGGCACTAGTCTCGATCATACTGGCCTTGGTTCAATCCCTGATACCATAGATAGTCAGTCTTTCAGCCTTGCCAGAAGTGACTGCTGAGCAGAGTACAGGAGTAAGCCCTGAGCAGAAATTCAAAACAAACTAAAGAAAAAAGTTATATCCTTTCGCTGATTTTGGACTGAAAGTGACCATGAATTCTTCCTAGTGATTTTAGTACTCTACAATCTTGGTTGCGAATGGTGCATTGGTGAATTAATTACAGCCTTGCCACAGTGAAAAAATCTGGGACAAACCTTTCCAAGTAAGCTGTCAAAATGTTAAAGTGATAAATAATTTAGTCTATTTGTACTAATTCAGTCTCAGTTTGGATCATTCACTAATTATCAGGAAAAAGTAACTTTAGAATAATGTACATTATTATAAAGCCAATTAATAGATGTCATATAGTTTTTTAAAATACTGGGAACTACTTAGATTACAATAGTGGCTTAAAAAAGTGAAGCAGGGGCCGGAGAGAGAGCATGGAGGTAAGGCGTTTGCCTTTCATGCAGAAGGTCATTGGTTTGAATCCCGGCATCACATATGGTCTGCTGTGCCTGCCCTGAGTGCTGCCGGGTGTGACCAAAAAAAAAAAAAAGTGAAGCAAAAATTTCAGTAAATTTTATAGATTGATAACACATGTACATATAAAGAAAGTAAAAGCTCACTTCTTCCATAAATCTTAAAATTTATTAATTAGTTTTAAATGAACATAACAGTAAAAAGTATCATCAAACACACAGTACTTCACATAATATATTAACTTTAATAATAGGACCAAAACCCTGTTAATAAATAGCATTATGTAAAATATTTGAGACACTGCATATTCAGTACTGGCAGAAAAAATTGTTCATATACTAAAATAATTATTCTATAAGCAATATAGAAATATATTTATAATTTAATATATATATATGTATATATATATATATATATATATATATAGAGAGAGAGAGAGAGAGAGAGAGAGAGAAATATAAGAAATATAGGGGCCAGAGAGATAGCATGGAGGTAAGGCCTTGCATGCAGAAGGATGGTGGTTCGAATCCCAGCATCCCAGATTGTCCCCCGAGCCTGCCAGGAGCAATTTCTGAGTGTAGAGACAGGAGTAATCCCTGAGCGCTGCCAGGTGTGACCCAAAAGCCAAAATAAATAAATAAAAATAAATAAAAATAAAAGAAAGAAAAGGAGGACTGGAGAGAGTCAAGTGGATAAGGTATTTGACCTTACACTCAGCAGACCTAGGCTCTGTATCTGGAATCCAATGTGGTCCCTCAAACACTGCTGGGAGTACCCCCTGAGCAGATGGAAACAACCTCCAAACACAGAACAGAATATAGTCCCAGAGCATGCTATGCACATGCACATACACGTGTGCGCACACACGCACACACACACACAAACGTCAAATTTGAAACTGTCTTATCCACTCACCATATGTGGCAAAAGTTCTTCTTTGTTGTTCAAACATAAAATCATTGATATGAGCAGGCTCCGCATAGCCAGAAAGCATATTTCTAGGGGCAGCCATTTGCTGTGTCCTAAAGGGATTTTCTGGTCCAAACTGCAATAAGGCAAAGAAAAGAAACACCTTAAATTCTGCACACAGAATTAGTTAAGATTCAAACACAATGCTTAATATCTTAATTCTAAATCATCACTGGCCAATTGCCAATTTGGGAAAATGTTCACAACTGAATAATGGCTGACGAGGAACTCAACTTACCTGGAGTCCTTACATTTTAAACAAAATTTAAATTAATTAAAGTAAAGTATTCTAGTGGCTCAGTCATAATAGTCAATCTATAACACAACAGCCAATAGCAGTGGACATTCATTTACTGCCTTCCATAGTACATCTTCACAGTAAGTTCTATCTGACAGTGCTGCTTTGATCACTGATAATGAGTAAAGTTTTGTCTTAAACAGTATTTCACACACACACACACACACACACACACACACACACACACAAAGTATGTGTGCAATACCGTCTGGGGGGAGTGTGGGAGAAAGCACTAAAATGTTCCAGGAAGGCAACACTTTGGGTGACTTTTTATGCTAAGGTGAATCACACTTTTCTTGTTTGTTCACAAAAAGAACAAAGAAGGAAACTTCCAGGGAGACCATCCCCTCACTCCTGTCCCCCAAACAGGTGGTCCTGTTGATTCCTGGCACTACTTAGTCTCTTGAGCACCACTATGAATTACTCCTGAGTTCCAAGCCCCGATCACTGCCAGATGTGGCATCAAAACAAAAAGCAAAAAAGAACTATTTTCAAAAACATGAAGATAAATTCTAAATGTTCTCCTGAGAATTTGTTATCAATATGATAGTATGTACAACAATCTGAGTAACAGACACGCTTGTACAATTTTTAAAATTTTTTAATATATTTTATTTAAACACCTTGATTACATACATGATTGTGTTTGGGTTTCAGTCATGTAAAGAACACCACCCATCACCAGTGCAACATTCCCATCACCAATGTCCCAAATCTCCCTCCTCCCCACCCGACCCCCGCCTGTACTCTAAACAGGCTTTCCATTTCCCTCATACATTCTCATTATTAGGACAGTTCAAAATGTAGTTATTTCTCTAACTAAACTCATCACTCTGTGGTGAGCTTCATGAGGTGAGCTGTAACGTCCAGCTCTTTTCTCTTTTGTGTCTGAAAATTATTATTTCAAGAATGTCTTTCATTTTTCTTAAAACCCATAGATGAGTGAGACCATTCTGCATTTTTTCTCTCTCTCTGACTTATTTCACTCAGACAGTCAGGTTGTAAATACATATTTCCCTCTTAGCATTTGTATTTTTATCTATTTATTTCTAAGGTATGTTATTTTTAGAAGTCTTAAATGTTCCCTTAAGTTTTATGAATTTAGAGAGTAACAAACACACTTTTCTCTTAGCATAACCCAAAAGAATCAGGTAAAATGAAGAAAAGCAGTAAATTAGACTAAAAGAATGGCTTTCTAAGTTGTCAAGTTCTATATATAAATTGAGAAATCTTATCTAAATAACAGGATAGACCATTTAGGGAAAGTTAGGCAAAGTCCTTGGTTGGGAGGGAAAAACATAGTTTTACAATCAGCTAAATTACTGAACCAGCAATGTCTGAGGCATAGCGGTATAGCTCCAAACTTCAGAATGGCCATCAATCTAGTCTACAGTTATAGAGTTCAGTGATCTCAACTCAAATTTCCAGATAATGGCACAGGCAGGAAGTATCATCTAAGACTTGGTTAACTAGCTAGCTATAAAATAGAAATAAGTTCTTTATGAAGTTGTGGTAAGAAGTAAAGGGGACAGGTATATATGGAAACCCCTCACTCTGGTGCTTGGCCGTCAATAATTAAAGATAGCTTTGTTTCATGGATTTCCCCCCCATCATCCACATTCTTGCCAAATGAATCTTGTAAAAATTCAGCTGTGATTATGCCACATTTCCATTAAAGAAATTTAGAAACGTCTTTATTGTCTATTAAATCAAGACCAAATTTTTCACATTGACCCCAAGAGACTTGTTTGATAAATTATATAAAGATCATTCTAATTTTACTACCCTATCTTTTCATCCTTACTGATGACTAAAGAATTCCTGTTCTTCTGCTTTTATGATTTGACTCATGCTGTCCCCTTCTGCCCAGAATCTATCATAAAAACCTACATTATCATCAGTGCCAATATTACTGTAAATATCAATAAGAACTATCAAACTATCAGTTCTAAATTGCTTACTTTGTGCCAGAGATTCCTAGGTCACCATATTCTCATTTATCCTTAAACTCTCTGAAGTTGGGGCCAGACCAATAGCACAGCGGTAGGGTGTTTGCCTTAATTGTGGCTGACTCAGGACAGACCTGTGTTCGATCTCAGGCATCCCATATGACCCCACAAAGCCAGGAGTGATTTCTGAGCGCACCCTGACCATCACCGGGTGTAGCCCCCAAAACAAAACAAACAAAAAACCTCTCTGAAGTAGAAATTACCTTCATTTTATCTATGTGAAAACTACAATAACCAAAGATCACATTAGAACTAGTAAATGAAGGCAAGAAATAGTACAGAAGGCAAGGCTGTCCTGAGTTCAGTCACAAGTATCCCATAAGGTACCTCAAATACTACCAGGAGTGATCCACTGAATGCAAAGCCAAGATTAACCCCATGAGCACTGGCCCCAAACCAAATAAAAGTGAATTTAAAGAAAACAAAAAAAAAAGTTAAGTGGTTCGTTTTATTCCAAAGTTCATGTTCTTGTTCTTAATGTGGCTTGTGTTGCTTTCATGGAATATTAGTTTTGGGTGAGGGGCCTGGGAGTTATGACCATACCTGGAAATCCTCAGGGCTAACTCCTGGCTCTGTGTTCAGGGATCACTCTTGGTAGTATTTAGGATACCATATATAGGTATTGAGGATTGAACTGCAATCAACCACATACAAGGCAACACCCTACTGTTGCCTCCAGCCCCAAGGAACTTTTTAGTTTTTACTATCTTGTATAACCTCTTCTTTGGTTAAATACTAGATCAAGGAGAAAGATTATATTATATAGGACTAAATCCTCAAAATATAGAAACGTGAAATTTTTTTAAATTAAAAATAAAATTTTGTACCACACCCAGCAGTGCTCAGAGGTTATTCCTGGCACTGTGCTCAGAAATTGCTTCTAGCAGGCTCGGGAGACCATATGGGATGCCAGGAACTGAAACCAGGTCCCTCCTGCTTATTGTGCTAGCGCTTCAGCCACTAGAAATGTGAATTTTATTTAGTCAAGTTCCAGTGAGCTTTTCCCAGACTTTGTCAATTTATACAAATCCTAGTCATAAAAATCAGAAATAATAATGTTATGTCATAAATAATTTTTCTTGCAACTAAGAAACCTACAAGCACTGACATGCTGCTAGCATAAACCAGTTTATATATTTAATGGGAGTTTTTCTAACCCAAAGAAGAAAACATTAACAGATTGTTAACTCCACAAAAATGAGGTTTATTGCCTCATTACTATCACGACAATTTTTTTTTATCTTTTAAATCTTTCTTGAAAACAGTAATCATACATTTTATGCAGGCATAATATATTCTCATATATAATATATTCCTTTTAAATACAAGAAAAATAGTCTAGGGGCCAGAGCGATGGCACAGCAGTAGGACATTTGTCTTGCATGCGGCTGACCCAGGCAGACCTTGGTTTGATCCCCCGGTGTCCCATGTAGTCCCCCCAAGCTAGGCGCGATTTTTGAGTGCATAGCCAGGAGTAACCCCTGAGCATCACCAGGTGTCATCACCAGGTGAGGCCCAAAAACCAAAAACCAAAAACCAAAAAAAAAAAAAAAAAAATCTATAGACAATATACTATCACAGAAATGGCACATATTACACTACTTCCAAATTTTTGCATTTTCTGAACTCACTGCTCAGTTTTATTGATTTTCACTAAAAAAACATCATGAAACATATATATATATAACTTTCAACCTCTGTTCAAAGAGTGCTGATGAATATACAGTAGCCTCAAGTTTTACATGCTACAGGAATCTAAAGAAATGGGATAAAATAACAAAACATGTCACAATGCCAGTGGAAGAAAATGAGGCTTCTGTTTCCAGAAAACAGCAGAGCTGACTAAATGCTAGCATTCACCTCCCTTACTGTGCTATACTATACTTCTCAGTAGCCAGAGTATAAGTGACGGTGGAAACCTAAAGAGACCAATTAGACGAAGAAGTTTTATGACAGTACTTTCTTTAATTAAAAAAAAAGTGTGCTGACTATAAGCTAAAGAAGGACAGATATTGAGTGAATTAATTATTTTTCCATCATGATGCAGAGGTCTCATTAGCTCCAGCTTTCAAGTAGTTCTATAAGATCTAGCTACCAATGTCTTATTTTGTTTTTCATGACATGCCATTTTTATTTCATAAAATATTCTTTTCCTTTTTGAAAGGAAACCCCTCCAAAATGTAGAAATGTAATGCTTTCCAAATTCACTTTCCTAAATGAACAATTTTCACCATTCATTTTCCCCATTAAATTTTTTTTATTCATTCATCAATATTTGTTACCAGAGAATAAAAACAAGATGCCCTATTCAGAGCAGGCAGTAAATGCAGTATTTTTAATCAGTGATCAAATCATTATAACTTTAGGTTGTCTGTATAGTTTGCTTTTTAGTGTTCACCACATAAAAATATTTAATTACATGTTTCATAATGTATAATGCTATGGTTCCAGAGTAGATTATTATTGCATTATGATTAAACAATTTTCCCTCTATTAATTTATAATATTTTCTGATTAATGTTGAAAGGAAGATTTTTTTACCATATTAACATTAATATAATCAACATTATATTCATAACTTAACATTATATTAATTCATTATAATTAATAATACAATAAAATATTGTTTCTCTTTTGGGTCAAGGAGACTAAATTATATGAATTATTTATTATTATAATTAGTTAATTATAATTAATAATATAGTAAAATAGTAATATTTCCCTTTTTGGATCAGGAGATTGCTCAAAGGGCTAAAGAAAATGCTTTATATGCAAGAGATCCAAGTTCAATTACTGGCACAGCATGATCCCTTGAGCATTATTTTCAAACAATGAACTGGGATTAGCTCCTGAGTTTGGCCAAAATAAAGAAAATAGTCATTTCTATTCAGAAGAAATATTCCATGTCATCAGAGTTACATGTAGGCAAGCAAAGAGCCAGTAGATTTTAAAAGTATTCTCACTTAAACAGACTACTTCTACATTTGAAAAATAGGACGTATTTCTCTGAAATTTTAAATCATATTTGAAAGAATAAAATCTTAAAAAAAATCACCAGCTGTTTATTTTATCCACATATATTCAAACTTTGGCAAAGGCAGAGCCTTAACATATCTTACCTCAGGAGCAAACATTGTCTCATAGGTCGGGTTATACTGAACTTCTTTGACGGCAGGGTCAAGATGAACCCCAGTCTCCAGATCTTCCTAAAAGCAAACCAAATAGACACTGAAGCCACACCAGCCATTTAAACACCAATTCTGTAAACACCACACTAGTACCTACTAAAATCCAAGAATAAATAAAAGTAGTGATTATATTTTAAGAATTTAAAATGCACAGATCTTTCCTAAAATACCAACTTCCTCCTATCTTATTAAAAAAATCATTTCTAAGGCTTGGGAGATAGCTCTCGTAGCAGAGCACAGGTGTAGCAGGCATAAGTCCCTGTGTACCAAACACAGGCCCTGGTAGGTAAGGTTACTGCCTCCACCAATAGCAATGCACTGCCAGAGGAGACTTTCTTTGGGAGAGGAGCCAAATTAGTTAATACTATTTAAAGTTGGTAAGAGATAACTATAACTCTGCATTAATTCACATAACTTGATACTCCAATACTTTTATTGAGCAAATCTTAGTGGATGAGTACTGACATCACTTGGGGGAACAAGGAGTGGTAGGGCCCAGAATTTTCTGTGACAGTGTTGCAACCATATTCAATCCTCTCCACTAGACAAACATGGTGGTCTAACTCTTATGTAATCCCACTCCTTACAAATAAATTTCAAACTCCAGATTGAATGTCCCTTGAATTCTAGGTCTAGACTGATATACCAGCCTTAAATTGACATCTTTTTTTGTTCCCCCACGAATAACTGACATCGTTTCTCCCAAGGTGTCTAATATACATCTCACTTCTTATGTCCCAAAAAGGAACTTGTGGTCTTCTCTTCCCCAATGATTCCCTCTACTCCTTTCTACCTATTACTTACAATTTATTTTCCATACTTGATCAAAGATCCTTAGAGTTATCCCTAATTCCTCTTTCCCTCAGACTGATACCCAATACCCAAGATAGAGTAAATTCTCTATCTTCTATATACATCCAGCTTTCAGGCATTTCTGTTACTTCCCATAATACTTTAGAGTTCAGGGGTCTCAAACTCGTGAGCTCTTTGTGGCCCTCTGTACAACATTTTGTGGCCCACGGCCGGCCTTCAAATATCGCAGTATTTAATTGCAGTAAAAATCACATTAGTAAGAAAAAATCACATTAAACATTCGCATACCCTGAGCAGTTCCGTTCGGGGTATGCAAATGTTTAATGCGAATTTTTGCGATTATTTTTCTTACTAATGAGATTTTTTATTGTGAATATTCGGTAAGCGAATAATCACGAATACTTTGTGTCTAGAGCAGACGTCATTTCTGCTGCTCCTGCCCGCTGTCTCTTGCATTATCGGAGGTCTAAGGAAGAGAAGGGAGAGAAGTTTATTACAGAATTAGATTTTGTCATACCTTCATCATGACTTCATCGAAGTCTGCAGTGAAGAGAAAGACTGATAACGAGCACAATTTCAGGAAAAGTGGGAGACACAGTATTTCTTGTTGAGCACAGGGGCATCCCTACATGTCTTATTTGCTTAGAGAAAGTTGCAGTGCACAAGGAATACAACTTGAAATGTCATTATTCAACTAAACATGCTGAAGAATGTGCAAAATATCAAGGAAATGAGAGAGCCAAGCAGGTTGCCAGTCTTAAAGCATGTCTAATGAGGCAACAAGATTTCTTCAAGAAAGCAACCAAAGAGAATGTTGCATCAGTCGAAGCTAGTTCCATGGTTAGTGAGATGATTGCTAAGGCATTCACAGGAGTTTGTTGAAAAATGCACATTACAGGCTGCAAGTATTATCTATCCGAAAAAGAAAGATCAGTTTAGCAAAATCAGCCTTTCTGCCAACACTGTGGCAGAGCGCATTTCTGACATGTCAAGTGACATTTATCATCAACTGTGTGAGAAAGCCAAATGTTTTGATGCATACTCAGTTGTTCTTGACGAGGGCACAGATATAACAGACACTGCACAACTCACAATTCATGTCCATGGTGTTGATTGCAATTATGCATTGACAGAGGAGCTGCTCACAATAATTCCAATGCATGGCCAGACCACCACTAATGAGATATTTCGGCATCTGTGTGATGCCATTGAGAATGCAGGTTTGCCATGGAAGAGATTTATTGGAATGATAACCGATGGAGTGCCATCGATGACAGGGAGGAAAAATGGACTGGTGGCACTTGTTCAAAAAAAACTTGAAGAGGAGGGTGTAGAGAAGGCCATTGCTCTTCAGTGCATTATCCATGAGCAGGCCCTTTACAGTAAATGCCTGCCATGTGACAATGTGATGTCTGTTGTTGTGAAATGCATCAACCAAATCAGGTCCAGGGGCTTAAAGCACAGGAGGTTCTGTGCTCTTTTTTTTTTTTTTAGAGGAAATGGAGTCAGAATATGGAGATGTGCTCTATTTCACCGAAGTACGTTGGCTCAGCAGGGGAAATATCCTGAAAAGATTTTTTGAGTTGAGAGAAGAAGTGAAAGCCTTCATGGAGAAGGATGGGAATGCTGTTTCTGAGTTGAGTGATCACAAATGGCTCATGGACTTAGCTTTTCTTGTTGACATCACACATAAGCTGAATGTACTAAACAAGATGTTACAAGGTCCAGGGCAGCTTATCAGTGCTGCCTATGACAATGTGAGAGCATTCTCCACAAAACTTGTGTTATGAAAATCCCAGCTCTCTCAGACAAGCCTTTGCCATTTCCCAGCATGCAAGGAGCTTGTGGATGCAGGCATACCATTCAGTGGTGAGAAATATGTTGATGCTATTTTTAAGCTAGAGAAGGAATTTGATCACAGATTTGCAGACTTCAAAAAGCACAGAGCCACTTTCCAAATTTTTTGTGGACCCCCTTTCCTTTGATGCTCCTGTGCTTCAAATGGAGCTCATTGACCTGCAATACAACTCTGATCTCAAAGCCAAGTTCAGGGGGATTAATGGAAAAGCAGACATGCCTGGGCAATTTTTGAGAGAATTGCCCCCCAGCTTCCCTGAGCTTTCCCGAATGTTCAAGCGCACCATGTGCCTTTTTGGGAGCACATATTTGTGTGAAAAGTTATTCTCCACATTGAAATTCAATAAGTCAAAGTACAGGTCTAGACTTAATGATGATCATCTTCAAGCCATACTGAGGGTCTCAACTGCTTTCTCTCTAAAGCCAAATGCGGTTCAGATTTGTGAGAAGCGCTGTCAAGTCTCTGGCAGGCAAAAGATGTCATGTTCAGAAGAACTGTTCATGATCTTCACTCAATGTTCTATTCATGTTCAGAAGAAATAATTAAAACTGTTAATAATGACTTTGAGGACTTTATTTTGTGAAATCCCTTATGCGGCCCTGCCTTATCCTGACTTTGCCTCTTGCGGCCCCCAGGTAAATTGAGTTTGAGACCCCTGCTTTAGTTCATCTTAACATGTGATACCTGGGTTACTGATCACCCTGCTTCTATTTTCCTGGTCTACTGACAGACTTACTTCACACAGATGATGATATGATTTTTCTGAAGTGTTAGTAAGAACAAGACCATTCTTCTGCTCTAAGAAGTGATGTCTCTACTTGGAGAAATAGCCTATCAAAGGTCTATGTAGTCCAATATCAGTTCTCAAGTCAGTATGGTTCACTGGGGGTAAATTACAGGGTATTTTTTGTCTTCTTGAAGTGATCAGCAGATCATAAACTTATTGAAATCATGCTATCTGATTATAAGTATCCATTCTTTAAGTTTGGGCATGTAATCTATATAATAAAATATTAAGCATATTTTAAAGATCAATAATTCAGTAAATTCAAAATATAAAATTGTTATAAATTGTGAAGTTTAATCAGGTTAGATGGGAATTTACTCTTTATGATCTCCCCCCTCTAGCATCCAATTTTATAGTCTCTTAGGCCTGTGCTCACTTATTCCATCTTCAATGGCTCTTTGACCATTCCTGAAACTCATCAAACAAACAGTCCTAACTCAAGAGTTGAGGTGCTACTGTTCCTTCTTGGAATTCTTACCCTAAAAGCCCATATAACTGTTCTTTCTTCTTTCAAGTCTCTATTTAGTTTTTCTACTTTCCCTTATTCATTGATTTACGTTTTACTCATTACCATTCAGCATATATATTTATTTTCTATCTCCTGATATTAAAATATAAGCCATAAAGATGGATTTTTGTATGTTTTTTCTAGGGTCTGTGTTTTCACACCCTGTAATTCATCATCAGCATTGTGTCTTTCATTAGGGGCCACACCTGCTTACTCCAGTGTTCAGGGATCATCATTCCTGGGCATGCTCAGGAATATTGGGGACTAAACTTTCTCCAGCTCCATTATTGCCACTTAAATTTTTCTCGATTGTTACTAAAGATGGGTACATCTAACAACACAATGTCAAGAAACACTGAACATTTTGCAAAAACAGTGGTGCTGGAGAAGAAGCAATGTTAATGACAAATAAAGACCTGGTAGAATTAGACCAGTTCTAAAAAAGATAAAATATTTGAGTAAGTAATATTAAAGTGAGCAATGTTAAACTCCCTTAAACTTTCCTCCTCTTCCCTACATAACTGTCTGTTTCTACCATATTCTTCTCATTGTTTTTATTTTGTAGAGTGCTAAAAGAGCCCAGATGTGTCTCTTAAAGATTTCTTGGCCTATTTGGATGATGCTGAAACCTAAGGATGTAGTGCTGCTCAGGCCCCATCGTGCCAGGGATAACCAGAGTCACCCCAATATGCTGGGGGACGTAGAAGGGTTTCCAGGTCCATATATTATGATACTCAGGAGGATAAGATGACAGAAGTGATTGAACCCACCTTGGACGTATATTAGGTATGTACCTGTTCAGTAAGAAAAGACTTTCATTGTTTTCTCTTGCAAAACCTTCAGCTAATTTCTCCTTTATTTAAATACTGTGGTTACAAAGTTGTTCATGATTGATCTTCAGTCTTACAATGTATACTACCCTTCACCTATTCACATTTCTTGCCACCAATGATCTAGTTTCTCTCCCCCTGCCTGCCTCTGGGACAAGTATTTTATATCTTTCTCTCTCTTTTCCCCTCCCCTTTTATTCCTTTTAGATATTGTGGTTTGCACTATTGTTAATAAAAGGGATACCATGCCTATCACTTTATCTCTGTTCAGCACCCAGTTTTTGTCAAAGATCATCAGCTCCAACTCTCATTATCTTAGTTATCCCTTCTCTGCCCTAATTGCATCCACTACTTGTGGAGAGTTTCTTACCAGGACTGATGCTCCTGGCCCTCATCTCTACTGTCTCTGGATATTATTACTATACTATTTTTTTTTTCTTTGTTTAGGGGAGAGCGCGAACGCAGTCCCCACTACCACAAATTATGCAGTCTAGTTTCCCACATTTGGGGAAATCGCAGGGGTCAGCACATCCGGAGTGCAATGGATAAGCCTCACCCTGGGAAAACCACCTTCATGATCATGGTATCTCCCCTGCCAGGTAAGTATACTATCTTTTTTTTTATTTATTATTACTATACTATCTTATGTCCTACAAATGAGATTATTCTGTCTATCCTTCTCTCCATGACTCATTTTACTCAGCACAATACTCTACATATCCATCTGTGGATAAGCAAATTTCATGACTCCATTTATCCTAACAGCTGCACAGTATTCCATTGTGTAAATGTACCACCGTTTCTTTAGCCACTCATCTTTTCTTGGGCACTTGATTATTCTGACTATTGTAAATAGTGCTTCAATGAACATAGAAATCATAGGGTTTTTCTGATTTGTGTTTTTGATTTCCTAAGGTATATATCCCTAGGAGTGGTATTGCTAGATTATATGAAACTCAATTTTTATTTTTTGTTTTGGAGCCACACCTGGTGATGCTCAGGGGTTACTCCTGGCTATGCGGTCAGAAATTGCTCCTGGCTTGGGGACGTTGGGGATCAAACTGAGGTCTGTCCTGGGTCAGCCATATGTGAGGCAAATGCCCTACCACTGTGCTATCACTCTGGTCCCACCAATTTCTAAATTTTTTGAGAAATACCCACATTTTTTTTTTCTCAAAAAAGCTATCTGGTAGGCATTCGCTTAACAGTGAATAAGAGTCCCTTTACTCTGCATCTGCACCAGCACTGGTTACTCTTGTTCTTTGTGATGTGTGCTACTCTTTGGTGACCTTCACTGCTTTTATAACATTTTTCAGCCTAATGTTTATGTTGTCTAATATTAGTACGGCCATCATAGCCTTTTGAGGGGCTTGTTTGTTTGAAGAATTGTTTTCTAACTTTTGACTTTTGAGTCTGTATTTGCTTCTGCTTGTTTAAACGTGTTACTTGAAGGCAGTATTATGTTGAATATATTTTATAATCCATCCCACCACTCTTGTATCTCCTAATTGGTGCATTTAGTTAATTGACAATGAGAGATTATTGACATGGGGTTTTGTACCATATTTTTGCAGGAGTTTGGCACATTTATGGGATTCCTTGCCTCCCCCCCGCCCCCGGGCCATATCTGGTGGTGCTCAGAGTGTTACTCCTAGCTCTGCTCTCAGAAATAACTCCTGGCAGGCTTGGGGGACCATATGGGATGCCAGGGATTAAACCCAGGTCCATTCTGGGTTGGCTATGTGTAAGTCAAATGCCCTACTGCTGATTATGCTATCACTCTGACCTCTTCTTCTTGTCTTTATGTAGAACCTTTAGTTCTTGTAAAGATGGTTTTGAGTCTATGAAGTTCCTGAGCTGTTGTTTATCTGTGAATTTGTGTATTATGCAAATCTGAATAAGTATTCTTGGTGAGATGCTCATTTCACTGTCATCTTTAGTAAATCTGCTGTAATCTTTTTTTGTTTTGGGGCCAATTCTGATGGTGTTCAGAGGTTACTCTACACTCAGGAATTACTCCTGGTGGTCCTCAGGGAACCATATGGGATATCTAGGATCAAACCTTCCTTCTGTAATATTGCTACTTTGATTATTGCATCTCTATCTATGGTTTTTATTATTCTGAGTAAATCAGGACATGTCTTAAGAGTATTTTTATTTGGATTTCTTTTATCTGGTACCCTTCAGGCCTCCAGAATGTGGTAATATACTTTCTAGCACAGGGAACTTCTCTCAGCTTTGACTGCTGCTTACTCATAGGAATTATCATCCTGACCCTCTGGAACCCTGATGATTCTTACATTGTTCCTCTCAAATTTATCCTGAAGTTCTCTTACCAGCTGTTCATTTATTTTCAATCTTTTTCCCATTTTCTGTTGTTGTCTGGAGGTATTTCTGCACCTCATCTTTGAGCTGATGGATTTTGTCCTTAGCAGCTGTTACTGTTGGTGAAGCCTTCTAGTGAATTTTTCATTTTGCCTATCAAATTTTCTCAGTTCTGTAATTTTGGCTTGAAGTTTTCTCATTTCTGCTCTCATATCCTCTTGTGTTTTATTGGCTGCCTGTTTCATTGTTTTGAGTGCCTTGAACATCACCAACATTTCCATACTAAAGTCCTTATCAGAGAGGTTAAGTAAATGATTAATATGGGTTGGGTCTTCAGGGCTTTGCTGTCTAAGCCTGGTGGTGCTCTGCATTGTTTTCCCATAATGATTTTTGTAGGTGTGTTACTGTGTCAGGATATCTTTTGTATGCTCCATATGATACAAGGATGATTTAACACACATAATAATTTTTTTTTGGCACTCAGAAATCGCTCCTGGCTTGGGGGACCATATGGGATGCCAGAGGATCAAACCACAGTCCTTCCTAGGTCAGACGCATGCAAGGCAAATGCCTTACTGCTACGCCACTGCTCCGATCACAACATAATAAATATTTAAATATCAATAAGTGTAGAGAAAGCATTTAAGATCAAGCACCCATTTATAATAAAAAAAAACTCAACAAAATGGGAGTTGAAGGAACTTTCCTCAATATAGTCAAAGCCATTTACTACAAATTTGAGTTTTCAAATGTGGAAATTTTGGGGATGAAATGCATCAGGTTTCAGTATGGAATAATGTGACTGAAAATTTATAGAACTGTATTTTATAGCCTAGTACAAAAGTTGGTAAACTACAGTTTTTGGTCAAATCTGTATATAAAAAATAGCCTGTTTTTATAACAATAAACTAAGAATCATGGTATTACTATTTAAAATAACTTTTAAAAGAGAAATACAAACAATGAATAAGCTTGATTTCTCTCTAGTAAAAACTAAAATAATTACTATCTGATTTTTAGCCAATTTTGCCAAACCCTAACCCCCAGCCCCGGTAGTTTTTATTGAAACTTATTCAGAAATATGTGAGGAGACAGAAAGGATGAATTGTGTGTTTAAGAGTACACAGGATTCTCCAGAGTAGAAATAGGCAAGCAAAGAAATAGAGACAACAAGCAAATTACATATTCAACAAAGAACATAACATGGGTTTGAAGAGCAAGCTAGGGTCAGTTTTATTTTTTTTTTTAAAGAATATTCTGTTTGTGTTTAAGTGATGAGATTCAGGACCAATCCTTGGTAGGAAGCTTGCTTCAAAGAGTAATGAATGCAATTAAGGTAGTTAATGGTTCACTGTGACAATGATAGTTGGAACTGATTATTTTGGACAAGAATTGGGTGCTGACAGGGTATAAAGTGATATGTATGGTAACCTTAATTAGCAAATAGAGCAAGTCAGGCGCTGGAGTGACAGCACAGTGGTAGGGTGTTTGCCTTGTACGCGACCAACTCAAGATGAACCCCAGTTCAATCCCTGGCATTGCATATGGTTCCCCAAGCCTGCCAAGAGCAATTTCTGATCACAGAGCCAGGAGTAACCCGAGCACCACCAGGTGTGACCCAACCCACCCCCCCAAATAGTGCAAACTGATATCAAAATATAAGAGAAAGAAAGACATACAGAGATGGAGAGAGATGCAGGGGCAGGGGGGCGAGAGAGAGAGAGAGAGAGAGAGAGAGAGAGAGAGAGAGAGAGAGAGAGAGAGAGAGAGAGAGAGAGAGAGAGAGAGAGAGAGAGAGATATTGCATGGCAGGAGGGGGGTTACTAGGGGAGATTCCCTTTTTCATAGATGAAAAAAATAGCCAGATGAGAATATAATAAGTGACACACCCATGTGGTAACTGAATAAGTGCTAGGGGCAGGATTTAAATCCTTATAACCTGTGCCATTGCTCACTTCAATCCTCATAAGTACAAGGGTAAAGACACCAGAGAGTATGAGGGGAGCAATGAAGACAGTCCCGAGAAATATTAATATTCCAAGGGTGGGCAGAAGAACACATGGGCTCTGAAGGCTGAAGATGGTCTATAGAAGATAAAGGAAATTTTGGAGTCGGAGTGAAAGCACAGAGGTAGGGCGTTTGCCTTGCACACTGACCTGGGTTCAATCCCTGGCATCCTATATGGTCCCTTGAGCCTGCCAGGAGTGAGTGCAGAGCCAGGAGTAAAACTTCCCAAGCACTGCCAGGTGTGGAACAAAACAAAGAAAAAGAAAAAAAAAAAAAAGGTAAAGGAAATTTTAAGAAGCAAGATACTTGACAAAATGACTTGAAGTAGATACTCAAGTCAGAGAGCAGAACTTGCCAAGTGAGAAGTTGCTTCCACCAAGATGACAGCTGACCAGCACAGAGTTGAGGAGAATCTGAACGAAATAAGAGCAGACTGAAGATATGGCAGGTGACTGAAGGGTGTATGAGTGAAGGAGTGTTAGTAAGAGGAGTTCAAGTTCAAAACAGGAAGATTATAAGCATGGTCACATCAAATATTCTTTAATTAAAAATAAAGACTTGCAAAGAGCTCAGTAAAACCTTGTAGAAGATACCATAAGTTATAAACCGAAGCTTAGGAAGTACAGGGAAGCTTCTGGACACCATTTCCCTTTACCTGAACTCTGTGCTTTGGTCCAAGCCCACCGCTTTTGTTACTCTCCTAGGTATGTGTAGTCCACACCAAACACACTAGAAGCTCAAACCCTGCAGCTGCTTTGCCTGGAAACACTGCCTTAGTTTCTTTCAAGATTGCTTTTTCTTAATTCTTCAAAGCTGTGTTTTCCAGATAGCATTTCCTTGATATGGAAACCTTGTTCTTTCTACCTTCCTGAATTGTTTTTTTTTTTTTTTTTTGGGGGGGGGGGGGGTCACACCTGGCAGCGCTCAAGAGATTACTCCTGGCTCCACGGTCAGAAATCGCTCCTAGCAGGCTCGGGGACCATATGGGATGCTGGGATTTGAACCACTGCCCTTCTGCATGCAAGGCAAATGCCCTACCTCCATGTATCTCTCTGGCCCCAAAAGTCAAATTTTTTTCTTCACAGTACTCAATAAAATCTGCCACCCACATTTGATCTTTCCTTTTTTGCTGCCTCTTCCACTACGATGAATATCAGTATGACAAAAATATTGGCCTTCATATTTTTCAACCCTTTGAAAAGTTCCAGGCAAATAAATATATGTGTCCAACATATAAACATTACATTAACCTAAACAAACTCATTTTTCCTTCTTTCACCTCCCTCAGCTGCTGTCAAGTGGTTTCCTAACTCTAAGGTCTTTTTTCCTCACCTATTCTGAACGCAGTGATGGATATAATTAAACTTCCAACACTTGGTGCACTTTTGTTCTTCACAATGTCTTAACAGAAGTGGGTGCTTTTAAAATGATCGCCACTGCACAGATGAAGAAGAGATTCACACAAATTATTGGATCAACATCATAACCTACTTCTGACTTAAAAAAAAAAAAAAAGTCAAGTCCTTGCAGACTTCCAGGGAGGCAAAAGCTCTAGACTGGGAAGTTCGCACCTTGCTTTTGTTTGTTCCGAGATGATGCCAGCTCTCCCGGTACCACACCTCAATCCATTTATTCAAATCCCATTTCCTCAGCCCACTTTGCTCCCAAGGCGGGCGGGAGGGAGGGAGGGAGGGTTGTTGCTAAACTTTCAGTCCTCCCTTTTTCCAAGGAAGATGCACAGGGGAAGAGAGACAGCGTTAGCCACTTAACTTCCTGCACGGAGGGATCAATTCGGACTCACAAGAGAAGGCGGAATTTTGGAGCAGATTCGACCATCTGCACCTCATCCGAAGAAGCTCAAAGCGCTCGCTGGCTCACCTTAACTGCCACCTCCGGGGCCGAATCCACCGCCACTGCGAGGGAGGGCTTGGCCGAAGGCGACTTCGTCAAGTGCATCAAAGAGTCGGCGGCTGGCAGCGGACACCGTTCGCCTTCACTGTCCGAGCCTGACTCGGACCCCGAGCCTGAACCGTAGGAAGCAGCCAGAGCTGCAATTGCTGCCGACATGATGGCAACAGATCTTCAAGGCAGACCAGGCCCGGGCGGAAGAAGCGGCTCGCAGGTCCTGCCAGAGAGACAAAAAAAATAAACATCAGTTATTTTTTTGGGAAAATAATTCCTAAAACTTTTAAAGAACGTCTAAGTTCTTGTGAGAGCAAGTAAAACGAAACCTGGTGTTTGAAGGCATTTATCTAGAACCAGAAGGACCCACGAGACTGTAGGTCCTGAACGACTTCGAGGACTAGAGGACCTGGACTCCCATCGTGCATCGCGACGGGAAAAAAGAGGGGGGGCATGCTGGGAAATGTAGTTTTCAGCGGGAGGAGACCAATCTGGGTGGGCGGAGCCGCTTTGGTCCTGCCTCCCGAAGGATGCTTCCTTCAATTGGCTCTCCCCTTCCCTCAATCCCGGGTCCCCGCACCGTTCTCCCCGGCCCCCTCCCCCAAAAGGGAGGCTTGGACGGTACCATAAAACCTGGGGAAAGAGGGGGGCACGGTGCGAGCGCCGGCTCTGCAGCGGGGTGAGTGGGCGGAGGCTGCGTGAGACCCCCCCCCAAAAAAAAACCACCGCGGTGGCGGCCGCACCCGGACCCTGGAGGGGGGGCTGAGGAGCGTCCGAAGTGTGGCACATCCTGGCCTGGGTGTGAGGAAGAGGCTCCGAGGGGGGCGGGAGGAGGTGGCGAGAGCGCAGAGTGGCTCCGGAACCTACCCCCCCGCCTGAGGCGCGCGGATCCCCGCGCCCGGCTGTGTGGAGCGTCGCGCGCGGGGCGGGGGCGGGCTGGGGGCGGCGGCGGCGGCGGCGTTGCTCGCGGTGTTGTTCGCTCGCTCGCCTGCTCGCCTGCTCGCGCGTCGTGCGCACGGCGTTGGCCAGTGCAAAGGGCTCGCCCGTCGCCCGTCGCCCGTCGCCCGTCGGCCGGGGCTGCCGCTCCGGAGGCTCCGGGGGGCGAGAGGAGCCTCGGCGCGTAGAGGCACCGGCCGCCGCCGCCGAAGCATGCTGCGGCGCTGAGGCGGGAGCCCCCCTCGGTTTCACGGTGAGCGCGACTCAGGAGGGATGGCGACGGGGCTGAGGGTGACGGGTCGGCCTCGACCGCGCTTCGGGGGCTGCAGGGGCGCGCCACCCCCATCCTGCGCGCGGGGATCCCCAGCCGAGCCCACGCGCGCCCGCCGCCCGCCGGCTTGCTTGCAGGCTGCTCGCCCTGGGAAGCGAGCGAGCGCCCTCTGCACGCGTGAGGCGCCTCTCCGGGGCTCCCCCACGCTGGCCCCCCTTCAGCCGCCACCCCCGGTGCGGACCCTCGGCTGCAGACCCGGAGGCGAGAAGCCGCGCGACGTGCGTGTGCGTGTGCGTGCGCCCGGAGGAGCCTTTCTCTCCCGGGCGAGCTCGTGCGGGAATCCCTCGGCTTCGTCCCCGGGAGGCCGAGCGCGGCGGGGCTGGGGCGGGTGGGGAATCTGCAAGGCTGCTGTCGGGGTCCGCGCCAGCCTCTGCCTCGGCTCCCAGCACGGCGGGACTCGACTCCGCTCGCCCATTGTGCCGCACGCCCAGATAATTATTCAACTCTGCAGCATCCATTGCACCTTGCTCCTTGGGCTGCAGCAGCGTGTGCCCCCTAGCTTCGCTGCCCCGCCGCCTGCCTTCCCTCCTCGCACTTAAGGATGCCAGGCTGGGAAATAGCGAGGAAAAGCATTCAGGACCTGTTCTCTAGCCGATCAAGGAGCCCGCATTCCTCCGCTCGCTCGACTCAGCACTTGAAGGCCATTCATTCCGATCCCGTCCTTCCCTTTCGGGGTTTGCGCTAGATGGTCATTTTTTTAGTGCCCGAGGCGTGGGATGTTGAGATCCAATGTGCTCCTTGTTTTAGTTCTCTCCCGGCAATTGATGACTTTAATCTTGTGTCTTGCTCTTCCATTTGATTTGTTTTGGGTGGATCCTTGGGCCTTTTCATTTTTCTGATTGTTGGATGGCATTGTCCCATAATTGCAGGTTGCAGTCTCAGCCTTCAAACTCTCCCGAACAGTTTTTCAAAACCTTTTGCGATAAGTTTTTGTTAGGGAAAATGTGTGTGTGTGTGTGTGTGTGTGTGTGTGTCGAATATTTGAATAAGGTGTTTGCTAGAGATTTCCCTCAAGTTTGGAAGAAGAAAAGTTTTGTCTTTTATTCAGCTCCAGAATGTTTGATAATCAAAACCTTCAGTGAACTGAAAAGTAACATTAAAGATTTTAACGTGGGGTTGTAACTGCCATAATGAGCTAACTTCAAGTTATGTTTATTTTCTGAGCAATTTTATGTGTTTTTCTTGTTACAGTTTTTTTATATCGTATTTCTGACTTGTTTCTATAAGGGCGGATAGGCTCCAGTTTTGCATGATCGACTGCAAGAAATTGTTTTGAAAATGGAAGAAAACAGCGGTTGACGATTTGATTACTATCATTAAAAACTTTACATCATATCATTTAAGAAATAAATGGTACATCTCCCTAAATAAGTGTTTTTCTTTTTGCAATCCTTTCCTGCTTTTAACTCTTGCTATAAGCCTCTTGATTAAATGGAATTGCACATAGACATTGCAGAGGCAGATGTTGTAGCATATAGTTGTTCAGGGCATTTGGAAGTAGCTCACATACAGTATAATTTGATGGTGGAGGATCAGTTGCTTGGTTAGGGGGATGACCTAGCAATTCACAAAATGGACACTTTTGTGCTTTGATTTCTTTATATGTGGATAGAAATTAGACCCATTTATTCCACTTAATTAGTACGTGTAAATTCAGTAAAGATGTGTTCATGTCTTTGTAAAAAGTTAAATGTTTTATGAAAGATGAAAATAATTTCAATATAAACTATAACAAAATGTCATCAGTATTTTCCGTGCATGTGAGAAGGGTTGATTTACATTGAATTTTGCTTTTTAGACATCTAAACTGAAGAATGTTTTGATTACATCGAGTTTTTAATTCAAACTAATATTTATGTTGGTTAATATCCATATGCAGAAATAAATACCAAGTATAGTTGATATACAAGTAGAATATTGAATTGTTTGTGAAAAATAAAATCTCCAGGAAATATTGTTCATTTTCATTGTAAAATTTGCATGTAACTATAAAATGCATAGTTATGACTATTTATAACTGCGTTATTATTCAGGTATGTAAGATAATCATACCTGAGTCAGTTACTACTGTTACATATTTGTTTATTTTGCTCTTTTTGGAATACTTTACCATTTCAAAATGTTTAATTTTTATTATCACAGTAGGTAGTAGGTTTTTATTTCGTATTTGGAGGATTATTCAGTTAATTTTCATAGTAGAAATGGCTGTTAAAATATTATGCGATTAGAACTTTTACCAAAGCAGTGCCTTTGGTTACTTCGTGGGGAAACTCCATATGAATGATGAATGATAAAATTGTACAGCACTTATTGAGAATTGTTAATATTAAAAAATTTTTTGGTTTGTGTTTGGGCCACATACGTGGTGGTCAGGGCTGGCCTGACTCCTGCCTGACTCTGTTCAGGGATCACTCTTGTGGGGTTCTGTGGACTATTTGATAGACTGAGTTCAAACCCATATTGGCTGAATGCAAGGCAAGTACCTGTTATACTATCACTCCAACCCCAATATAATTTTATTTTACAATTTCCCCCCCTTTTTTGGTCATTCCAAGCGTTCAGGGTTTACTTCTGGCTCTGTGCTCAGAGCAGGCTCGGACTATATGGGATGCCAGGGATCAAACCCAGGTCAGCCCTGTGTAAGGCAAATGCCCTACCTGCTATCTTTCTGGTCCCTATAACTGTTAAAAAACTAACTAGAGTTTAGCTATCATCATTGGATAAAAACAGTTAACTCAGAAATTTCCTAAGATCATTGAGGATAGAAACTGACATGGTGTTGTCATAAATCCAAATTTGGTTGCATAGTGATTTGTAAATGATAGGGGTTTTCCCCTTTTATTTGCTGACAAATGAGTGTGTAGTCTAGCTCTTTGTTTAATACATTACAATTTGAAAAGATCAGACATTTTAATTTGTGAGATAAATAGCTTTAGGGAGGAAAGTTTATTTGGTGGTTGTGGGGTCTTTGAACTTACTCAAATGTTCCTTTTATTTATATGTATATGTGTGTGTGTTTATATATATATATACACACATATATATGTATATATATGTGTATATATATATTTTTGGGGGGTGCTACTCCTTGCGATGCCCAGTGATTATTCCTGGCTCTGTGCTCAGAAATTACTCCTGGCAGGTCCCCAAGGGACCATATGGGAAACTGAGAATTGAACCCAGGTTGGCATCCTGCAAAGCAAATGCCCTCCCCACTGTGCTAACGCTCTAATCTCAATTTTTCTATATTTTTGTACTAGCACTAGATAACTATGTAGCATGCATATTGTCCTTGATTTATGAAAGAATTTTATCTTTATTTTACACTTAGTGAAAATGTACAGTAAAGATTTTTTTTCCCAAAATTGTGAGGTTATGCTTTTTGAATTTTAGTTTTCCTTTGAAATATATGTATGTAAATGGTACCGGTTGCTAAATATACTGAATAGTTACTTTTAAAAATAAATGACCCTGAAGCTTTTTATAAAATGAAGAATCTTGTGATCTTTGTTTATCACATTGAATTTATAATTTGGATTTTTGCACATTGGCAGTTTCTAATTTAGAATGGGATCGATTATACAGTAAATATGTAAAATTGTTGAGAACTTGGAACTTAGTTATTGTTTTTGCAGGCAGCCTTCCTAGTAGAATACAGTTTACACAGATAGTATATTATACACAGAGGGAATTAGAAACTCACTAATATTAAGTATAAATATTACTGAAAATACCTATATTTCGTGTATAGTTATCCGAAAATCAGAATCTAACATAATATGCTAGGAATATATTTCCATTGTGTTATATATAACATTACAAGGAACTTAACCTGTACATAAAAGAGATTTCTTTAGTTGAATGAGTGGTTGTATGTAGTCTTAATGTAGTTTTGGTCATTTGTGGCTGAAGTCAGAGTAAGATTGAAAGAAAGGATTATAGTCTTACCTTTTTCCTAACATGCCTATTTTTACAAAACTTTGATTTTTTTAAGTAGTTTTTAATGGTAGTTGTCTTTTCTTTCAATTACTATTATTCCTTTAAAACTTAAATTCTCAGTACTGGAGTAATATAGTCCAGGGAATTAAAGTGTTTGCCTTGTATGTGGCTGATCCAGTTCAATCTCAGGCACCACATTATGGTAGTTAAGCACAACCAGGAGTGGTCCTGGAAAGCCTTGAAAGTGCTAAATATGGTCAAAAACCAAACCAAGCCAAACAACTCTTCAATTCCCCACACCTAAAGCAAGATTTTTCTGTGCATTTTAAACCTACAATCAACTAAATCTGTTCAGATTTATATGGTGTGTATTTATATTTTCGAATAAGACCCTATCAAATGAATCTCCAGAAAAGTTTTCCATAAAAATATAATGGAAATAAGTTTTTGAGGTGGGTATATGAGGTAAAGTGAAGAAATATTGTCTGGAGATAGAGTTGTCAGATAAAGTCTGAGGTGCATTTTCATTTCCTAAATCTGGCTGTTGTACATTGTCTTTTATAGAACTTTATACAGTGGCTGGAAAATAGATATGAGAAAATATGTACTTTGAAGAAAGGCATAGTTTTATTGTTGCTTTGTTTTGTGTTTCCACTGCTTGTTTAAACTACATGAATATTTGTATGGCTGCATATCTGCAGAATAGCAGGGGAGAAAAGGGATTGTGGAAGGGGTTTATACTTTGGAATGTTGTATGTTTCTGTTTTCTTGTTGGAGGCCACTCTTAGAAGTGCTTGGAGGCAGTGCTGCTAGTTGACCACTTCTCTGGTGTTCAGTGAACTGCGTAATTTTGGGGCTCAACCCTGGGTATTTTCTAAGTTTAAATAAAAAATTTGGGGGGGTGACTACCTGGGCTCCTGGAAGGGAAAGAGGTCTCACTGCATACTTGCTATATGTCAAAGCCACAGTGTGAGTGTTTTATAGTATATATTTGCTGTTATAGTCTAATTGGAAGGTTTATGGAAGAAAAGGGTTAATTAAGACTTTCATTTTTAGCAGAAGGTAGAGATTGTATGGGAATGACTTTCTAGTGTGTTACTCCAGTAAGTTTCTCCTAGAGTAGCCATTTTAAGAACTAGTAACAATAATTTTATCTGCCTTCTACTCTCATGTTTTTGGTGGATGTAGTGGATGATTATCACTTAACTCCATCCTCAGCCATTTCATTCAGCACTTAATTATTGAGGATCAACATGATACTAGACAGAACAAAGGAGAGAAAACAGGTCTCAATTTTCTTAGAGTTTACAGTGTGGTAAGAGACAGATACTAAACAAGCGATATTTCTAATTACTAATTGTGACTGATATAAAAGAAAAGAACTGGGAACCTAAGGCAAAGAATACGTATAAAGAGCTCTGAGGTGAAAGGAGCTTAAACCTTAGTGTATAAACCAGAGTAGACAAATTGTAGTAATAAAGTAAACAAAAGGAATTGTGGCTTGATAAATGATTGTGTGTGTAAATACCACATCTGATGGTGCAATATTACTAAGAATTAATCAAATTATTCTCTCTTGGTTTCATTGATCCCCCCTCCCCCATAAGTCTTGGTTCAACAAGACTATGCATTTTATTTTGTTTGCTTAATTTTGGGTCACACGCAGCAATAATCAGATAACTACTGGCTCTGAACTCAGGAATTATCCCTGCTGGGCTGGTGCTTGGTAGATGCCAGGGATGGGATACCAGGGACTGAACCCAGGTAAGCTATATGCAAGACAAGAGCATCCTGCCCATAGTACTACCATCTTTCTAGATCCTTTGTTTCTAAGTTATTAGATAACGTTGAAGGATTTTAGTTAGTGTGAGGCTCAGATGTATTATATTTATTCATCTCACTGGTCAGTGATGCCTTGAAATATGGCAGCATCTCATACTTGATGGGGAAGTGCTTTAAAGCATCCATCTTCTGAGCCCCCAGATTTGTCTTTTTAAAGGTCAATCGTGATACTTATTTCTGTTAATTATATTGGTGTAGTTCCAGATGCCATCCGTAAGCCTGGCACTTGGCTTTTCTTGGGTGCTAAGTGCCCAAAGTAGAATGTTTACAAGTCTCTCAGTTGGTTGAAACTACAAGATATAAATAAAACTTACAAACTGTTAATAGTCTTGTTTCTTACCATGTGAATGAGATAAACGAGAAGAAAATGAAAAGCAAATACTAAAGAAGTTCTCACTGTATTTTTTTGTCTTTGTCCATGGTCCTGAGATTAGATTCCAAGAGATCACCCTAGAATTTTGTAGTAAGGATATTCTTTGTGCATAAAATAATAGGATTGTGTTTCTAGTACTCACCAACTGAATATTCTAATTGATTTAGTAATTTGTATTGGGTCACATGATTATAAGTATGGTAGAGGTGGAATTTGATGTCCACAGTCTCCTACTAATCCTGTGTTGCCAAGAAATCACTTTTTAGGAGATAGATTGGGTATGGTGACACCTATTGGATGATGGCGGTAGTAATGTCTTTTTTTGTATGTTTAATAATGGTATAAGCTCTGGGAGAGGCAGACTGGGGTGGGAGAGAAATGGGGGACATTGGTAGAGGGAAGAGGACACTCGTGAAGGGATTGGTATTATAACATTGTATGCACGAAACAATATTAAATAACTAGTTCATGGTGATTCAAAAAATAAAAGAAAGGGATTTAGCTTACCATTATTTCCTTTGAATAACAGTTGCATTGATTAACACATTTGAAAAGTAAAAAAAAAAAAGCTGTGTCAAGACATAGATTTATTTGCTTCCTTAATCAAAATGAAATCTGGTTGATTTTCACATGCTCTGAAAGGTAACTTTTGTTTCCTGTTTTTTTTTAATCATACATATGTAAGAGATCATATTTGAGAATTGAAGGAACATTAACCAAAAAGTGAGAAACAGTAGAAGCAATTTATAGTTTTAGTTGAGAATGGAGACTAGCACTTGTTTTTAAAACCAAAATTAAAACTTTGATTTTTAGGGTGGGGCAAAAAAAAAACAAAAAAACTTTGATTTTAGAGATCTCATTTTCCTATAGCATACATTCAGTGCTGCAAAGTTTTCTCTAAGAAATGCTTTTGATGTATTTCTCACATTTTGATTTATGGGGTAGTGGGTGGTTGGGCCACTTCTGGCAGTTTTCAGTGGCTGCTTCTGACTGTACTCAGGTAGTTCTGGCAGTGCCAGGAATCATGTAAGTGCCACTATATCCAAGACAAGCATCTTAACCTTTCTACTATCTCTAGCCCAAACTATGTTTTTATTCATTTTAAAATTTTGATTTTTTTTCTTTTGAGATTGTGTGTAATCTCTAGATATTTTATGAATCTTTTTCAGCTGTTTTTCTGTTTTGTTACTTTCTAGTTTAATCTCATTATGGTCTCAACATAGTTGCTGATGACCCTGAACGTGTTGGGTTTTGGTGAATGGCGCTTATGAGCTCAAAAAGAAGGCTTTTTTTTTTTTTCTGTTATTTGGTAAAGTACTATATAAATGTCAATTAGATCCAATTGATTGATGATGAGGTTCAATTCTATGCTATCCTTAACTAATTTTCTGCCTTTTGGAATCTGTCATATACTGACAGAATGCATCTGAAGTCCCTGTAATATTGGATTCATTTATTTTTCCTTGCAGGATTAATAAAAATTTGCCTCATGTATTTTGATACTGTTATTAGGTATTAGAATTAGAGATAGTTATGTCCTTTTTTAGAGAATTATTTTCTTTATATGAAATTTTTTTTGCTCATAATGAGTTGGCCAGTTTGAAAATTTGATAGTTTTTCTCTAGTCTTTAGTGTGAAAAAATCTGGAGTATAATATCCCAAAAAGAGTAGCAATGCTCCTAGATTAAACCCTTATAAGATTTTTACTTTAAGACTAGTATACTTTTACTATCAATTTGATTTTTTTTTTTTTTTTTGCGGAGAGAGGAGTGCATTTTAGGGGTCCACACCTGGCTGTGCTCAGGGTTTACTCCTAGCTCTATACTCAATGATCATTTCGTGTAGGCTCAGGAGATTATATAGAATACCAGGGATTGAAAATGGATTGGTTGCATGCAAGGCAAGCACTGTACTATTGTTGCAGACCCCATCAACATGTTACTGAAGTTACTTTTAAGACCACTTAGTTCAGGGTTAAAGTGTATTGCCTGCTGCCACTGGAGTAGCCCCCAGTTTAGAGCTGTGAGTAGTCCCAACCATTGGCATGTGTGTCCTCCCCACAGAAACAGTCCTAATATTTGTAGTTGGTGTCTCCTGTGGCTTCTGCATAAGTCAGCTATTTTTGTTTTGTCTGTGACAGAAGCTTGTTCCTTTAATTTGGGTGGTAATTAGTCCAGTGACTGAAGTCTCTGAATCTAAGTAAAGAGTCTATTGAGACTGCAGAGACAACTCAACAGACTAATCACATGCTTTGTATGCTAGAGGCCAAGACCCCAGCTTCTATCCTCCACCATTGCATGGTCCGCAAGAACTGCTTTGACCCTTCTCTGAACAGTGGAGATTAGCTGAGAGTAACCTCATCCCGAACTTGCAATAATGAAAAAAAAAAGGTCCTCCTGGCCTGTGGTATGTGTACCTCTATGCATAGCTCTAACAGTAGTCTAGCAGGACATACAGCAATATACTCTCCATTTAGGAGGGAAGTCCTGAGCATAGGGCTGACAGTCACTAAAAAGCATGAGAGGACAATTAAAAAGAAAAGAGGGTGAACAATAGCACATCGTAGGCATAGGCATTTCTCTTGCATGTGTGAGAGAGAAAGGAAAAAGAAAAGAGAAGAGAGAGAAAGATGGAAAGAAAGGAAAGAGAAAAAGTAGACCAAAGAGGCAAAAAGTTCATTAGTTTTCAGTTCGTTCAACTTTTATCACTTTATGGGAATATTTGAGTGGTTTGTATAAGTAAATGATGGTAGTTCAAGAGCTGCTCATAGATGAATTTATGAAAAAAAAAGATATAGATCTGAAATATAACAGTTGCTGATTACTGATTTACATGGTGGAACATGTGGATGAATGTTGAGGGTGTGACTAGAGAGAATACAGTGTATTATATTTCTGGAATGACTATTTTATTGGAACCTGGAGTAAGACCTTGTGATTTAGGAAAATTTTGATTTGGAGCTATATATTAATTTAGCTACATACTAATGATTTTGAAAACAGTAGAAAGATTTACAGAAGCTTCATAAGATAAAGAAACTATGTAATGAGAAATTGGAGAGTTAGAATGTTAGAATGAGACTTTTTATCTTGGAGGTAAAAATCCTCTAGAGACTGTACAGACACCTCTTGATGTGTGTGTGGTAATAAAAGGGAAGGTGCTCCTTTTTTGATTCTTAGAACTAGCAGTTCTTACTGTGGAGGCCTTAAGAGAGCTGAGTGCACTTCAAAAAAACCTTGCACTAGTGAATATGCTTTTTAAACATTTGCATGCAGGGCCAGTAGATAAATATCACATCCTTTGCAGTGGGAATTTTGGAAGGAGGATAGGGGTCATATGTCACAACTGAGTTGAATGATGAATGCATTCCTTTTGATAGCAAATATATATTTTTATTAATGGAAGCAGCCTACATTTGTATTCCTCATATATAGTGAATCAGTAATTTCACAGATTTCCTAATTTTCACTGTCAGTCTAGTCATGGAAGTAAATTAAGTTTATCTCAGATAAAGGACTTAGTTTCATTCATTAACATTAAAAGTATACATTTCTCTGTACTTATATACAAAGTTCAAAAATGACATCAATGATCTTTTATGGCGTGAATGTGAATTTTAATGTATTTAGTGTAGGATGGATTTAGGATTTCTTTAACAACATTTAAAATTACTAATTATATTTATAAAAATTTAACTAATATTTGCAGTCATGCAAAGGTTCAGAAACTTCTGCTTAAAATAGTGTTATTGGCTTTGAAGGAAGAAATTGAAGAGAGTGGCTTAGTAAGTATCTATAGAGCTTTTCATCCCGAGAAAGCTGGACTCACATTCTTTTACAATGCACATTCTCTTGGGACGTTCTCCAAGATAGACTATATGCTGGACCATAAACCATACCTCCATAAAATCAAGAGAATAGACTTTGAGACTTTGTATCAACTGTCTTCTCAGATCATGATACACTGGAAATAGAAATGAATTACAGACACAGAGAAAAAAACTTTAACACCTGGAAATTAACAGCTCACAACTGAACAACCAGTGAGTCAGAGACAAAAATCAAAGGAAATTGGGCTGGAGTGGTGGTGCAAGAAGTAGGGCATTTACCTTGCATGTGGCTGACCTGGGACAGACAGTGGTTTGATCCCCTGGCGTCCCATAAGGTCTCCCAAGTCAGGAGTGATTTCTGAGCACATAACCAAGAGTAACCCCTGAGTGCCACTGGGTGTGACCCCAAAACCAAAAAAAAAAAAAATCAAAGAGGAAATCAAAAGATTCCTAGAAACAAATGAAATATCATGAAATATCAGAACTTACATGACATTTAAAAAAAACTATTGGGGCCAGAGAGATAGCACAGCGGTAAGGCATTTGCTTTGCATGCTGAAGGACAGTGGTTTGAATCCCGGCACCCCATATGGTCCCCTGAGCCTGCCGGGGGCGATTTCTGAGTGTAGAGCCAGGAGTAGACCCTGAGCACTGCCGGATGTGACCCAAAAATAAAAACAAAAAAACTACTAAGGAAAATTTATAGCTTTGTAAGAATCTATCAGGAAGGAAGGGCATACATAAATTACTTAATGGCACAGCTTAAGAAACTGGAAAATGATCAGCAAAAGGAGCCAAAGGTAAGCAGGAGGAAGGAAATAATTAATTAAACATTGAGCAGAAATTAATGAACTAGAAACCCAGAAAACAATCCAAAAGATCAATGAAATCAAGATTTGGTTCTTCAAAAACATAAACAAGAACCACAAAACATAAGCAAGATTTGCAGAGAAAGGGAGAGAAAGAAACTTAATAAACAGAATCAGAAATTCAAAGGGTTATCAGAGATTACTTTGGGAATCTATATGCCACAAAACAAGAACTTGGAAGAAATGGATGAATTCTTGGACTCTTATAACCTCTCAAGTTTGAACCAAGATGATCTGGAATATTTGAACATGATCATGGTCCAGGAAATTGAAATGGTAATCAAAAGTTTTCCCAAAAACAAAATCCTCGGATGCCAGAGTGATGGCACAATGCTAGGGCATTTGCCTTTCATTCCACTGACCCAGGACTGACCTGGGTTCAATCTCTGGCATTTCATATGCTCCTCTGAGCTTTCCAGAAGTGATTTCTGAGTGCAGAGCCGGGAGTAACCCCTTAGTTCTGCTGGGTGTGGCCCCCAAACAAAACCAAACAGTAAAAAAAACCCCTAAAACCAAAATCCCCAAAACAAAAAGGGCTAGATGGATTCAGGAGTGAATTCTTTCAAACCTTCATTAACAATACTGCAAACTACTACAAAGAAAAAAAATACTATTGTCCCAGAGGCAGATGGGGGAGGAAGTGTCAGAGGGAAAAATGGGGACAGTTAGTGGCATGAAATGTGCACTGGTGAAAGGTGGTATACATTCTATGGCTGAAACTCAACCATGAACAATTTTGTAACCATGCTGCTTAAAGTAATTATATAAAATAACATTTACTGTAAGAACCTATGGAGTCTTTAGATCATTGTTATAAAAAAGAATTTTGAGGGGAACGGGGGTTAGGAAAAAGGATTTTGAAACAAGCCTATAGTAATGTTAGTACTGTACTTCTGGCTCACGGCACTAGTCTCTAAAGGAGGCCACAATTTATATTTCTTACTAGGCCATTTAGTATTGTCTTTAATGTTTCTAATGCAATTTCTAAAGCAGAATCAGTGTTGTTGGTTTTGTTACTTCTCGTTTTAGCTTTTTTTTTTTTTTTTTTTTTTTTTGGTTTTTGGGCCACACCCTGTGACGCTCAGGGGTTACTCCTGGCTATGTGCTCAGAAGTTGCTCCTGGCTTCTTGGGGGACCATATGGGACGCCGGGGGATCGAACCGCGGTCCGTCCTAGGCTAGCGCAGGCAAGGCAGGCACCTTACCTCCAGCGCCACCGCCCGGCCCCTCGTTTTAGCTTTATAATTTTTTATTTTTAAGTAACTTTTACTGGTAATATTGAACTTAAAAGAGATAGGATGAAGAAAAATTTAACTTTTTGTACTGAATTTTTGTTTCTATTTACTTCTGCAGCTTCCTTTACATGTAATTGTGGAATGGTTTATAAGTGACTTTAGTTGAGATTGGTAGTGAAGCATACAATATTTAAGATGGGTGTCACTTTAATATGAAATCACCACAGAGTGATTGATAAGAATAAAATAGAAAGTTCCTAGGACCGAAGAGTAAGGCACTTGCCGTGCATATTCATGTCTTATTGGGATTTTATCCTTGACACTCTGTATGTCACCTGAGCTGTGGTAGGAATGATCTCTGAGCCAGTAGTAAGTAAGCCCTGACACTTTAAGCTTAGTGTCCTTTCCACCCCCACAAAACCCAAAAACAACCAAAAAAGAAATGTCCAGGTTCTGGAGTATGCTAAATTTTAGTGGTTTAGAGATGAGAAAAATAGGAAGAAAGCCATGACCCAGTGTTATCCTGAAAGCTAGAGTGATAAAGATTTTCAAGGAGTGAACAAGAAATTGAGTGAGATTAAGTCTCTGAAGTCTGAGAATTTTTCTTTAGCTGTTAAGAGTTACATGGCTGTGGTGAGATGGCTTGGTATATATAAAGCTGGATAGGAAACCTGAACAGGACAGATATAAGAGAAGAATGAAGGAGAGAAATTATAGAGAACTCATTGAAGGAATTTTGCTAAAAAGGGAGTAGAAATTGGGAAAAGGAGTGAATAGAGTGGATGGTGATAGAAATGGGTTCAACTCCACATCCTGACTTCAATGTAGTATATGCAGATTCCAGAATCTTTAATACAGAAACATGATACCAACAACAGAGACTGTGTGAAAAATAAAAGTGTGTTGGCACTACAGACAGTGTCTTGGATTGGACGATCTAGCTTGCCTGGAGCCTAGAGTTGGTCTTATGCCAGGAAACTTCAGGGGTCAGGTCTCTTTGTATTTAGGCCAAGGTTATTTCTTTCCATGTCCCTCATATTTTGGTGGGCCTATGCAAACAACAATTGCCACTCTAATACCATTTTTACTGTGCTCCTTTGACTCTAATCCTTAAAAAGAACCCACTTAAAATTTGAGGTTAACTTAAGCTAATATGCCTGTATATGGAAATGTAAAAAAATACTATGCCTGTAATGTTTGAGTTACGTAAGTTTTATGGCTTTAGATTGCCTTGTGTACTGTTGAGAAATATTATAATGTGTTACAATCTGGGGACTTGAGAGACAAAGTAATTGTACATGGATTCTGTCTTATTTATCTTAATGTTCTTTGGCTGAAATTTCAAAGTTAAGATATCAGCAAGGGGACTTCTGAGAATTATGTTATGGGTGATTGTCCTTCCACTGTAACTTTACCTTGTCCTCTTTCTTTGCATCTGTTATCATAATTAAAAAAAATTAAAAAATATATTATCAAAAAAAAAAGAAATGGGTTCAAGAGAGATTTGCTTTTATGATTTTTTTTTTATGATGGATGAAATTCTAGCTTGTTTCTTTTTTTCTTTTTTTTTCTTTTTTTTTTTGTGGTTTTTGGGTCACACCCGGCAGTGCTCAGGGATTATTCCTGGCTCCAGGCTCAGAAATTGCTCCTGGCAGGCACGGGGGACCATTTGGGACGCCGGGATTCGAACCGATGACCTCCTGCATGAAAGGCAAACGCCTTACCTCCATGCTATCTCTCCGGCCCCTCTAGCTTGTTTCTATGTTGATGTCATTGTTCCAATAAAGTGGGGGGAAGTGATTCAGAAGAAAGACTAATTTTTACAGCTTCAATAGGATTTGGGGGACTCTCCTTGAATTTTGCCACATATTGAAGTGGTTTCTGTGAAGACATGTTTCTGTTTTTTCCTTTTGTGTCTCTCAAAAATGGGGTTGGGGGCTTGTGAAATTAAACATGTCCTGAAAGATGGTATAGTGAGTAAGTGGCTGACCAATTTCCAGCACTTGTGGCCCCAAAACAAATTAAATGTCTATTAAGTTAACTCAACTACTTTAATTTATTTGGGGAGGACTCTTGGAGCCATACCCCTTTGTACTCAGGGATAACTTCCTGACAGTATTGGGGATTAGGGAAGAGAAGGGTAATTGCATTGGATCATTTTCAATCGCATACAAGTCTTAACACCTTAACTCCTCTATCTCTCTGACCCTTATTTTATAGTTAAGTTTTTTTTAATTGTAATAACTATTTATTTTCAAGAATAGGATGTATGTTAACAGAAGATAGTAAAATATAACAGTCTACACAGAACTTGTCTTAATTTGTACTAGGTTTTAAACGTTGTTTGTCTCAGAGTTAGGTTTAGACAGAATTTTGAAAAAGTGGCCCTCCTTTCATATAACTATTGTATATTACTATAGTATAATTTCAGGTCATTCATTTGTATAAATAAGAAGTAAAATATGCATAGCATGATATGAGTTAAATGGATTTGTTTAAATGGAGTTTTGAGAACCTATTCAAATAGAATTGGCAGTCATAACACTCTTCAGTTAATTTTTTTTTTGACTTAGGTCTGTATTCCTAAAACTGCCATGCAAAGATAATGTACCCCCAATTTTCTATCTTCATTACAATCTCTGCATTCATCTTCTTTATCCTTTCTACAAATTTGAATCCTTACCTTGCATTCTTTCTTTTAGTTTATATTTTAAAAAATTAGAGCATATCATATGTACTCTTTTCTGTTTGTTTGACTTCTTTCACTCAGAATAAGTTTAACATTCCCCATGAAGGTAGGAGAAATTGTACAGGAGTTGTACCTTGCATGTATGTGTTTGATTCTGGTTCTATCCCAGGCACCACAGAGCACCCAAGCAAATTGGCCCTGGTTCTTAGTACTGCACTGCTTTACATATTCTTTTGTTTTGTTTTTTTAAATAAGATTACAACTTTTTTTAAAATTTTTTTTATTTAAACAAATTTATTACATGCATGATTGTGTTTGGGTTTCAGTCATGTAGAGAACACCACCCATCACCAGTGCAACATTCCCATCACCAATGTCCCAAATCTCCCTCCTCCCCACCCAACCCCCGCCTATACTCTAGACAGGCTTTCTATTTCCCTCGTACATTCTCATTATTAGGATAGTTCGAAACTTAGTTATTTCTCTAACTAAACTCATCCCTGTTTGTGGTGAGCTTCATGAGCTTTACATATTCTGACCCTGGTATTGAACAAGATAGGCCTCAGGCCTTCCTGAGCACCCCATGAAAAGATCACCCATGCTCATTTTATTGCTGAATAGTTTTCCATTGTATCAAGACTATTCCAAGAGCAGTTTGGTCTTAATTTCATTTGTTGAAGGACATTGGGATTATTGTAGAGGTTTGGCTATTAAAATGATAGATATGAAGACTGAAAACTACAAAATTCCTTTTTGTTTGTGATTCATTTTGTAACTTTCGTAGACAGAATTATATCCCCTCCTCTTTGAAAATAATGTTCGCATCTTAATCTCCAGAACCTGTGAACCTGTTACCTGTTTTGTAAAAGGGACTTTTCATATATTATTAAATTAAGGCTCTTGAAATGGGATTAGCCTGGATTAACTAGATGGGTTTAAAGTAATCATGAGTTTCCTCCCTTGTAAAGGATAAAGGATATACCGAGAAATGACACAGAAGCACAGGCTGGAGTGAATTGATTACTGTCTGTGGAGGCTAAAAACCAAGAAACACAGAATCTCTACTAGCCTAAGAAGGAAAAACAACACAACTTCCCCAAACTCAAACTTTCCTGCAGATCCTTTAGAAAGAATCCAGCTTTCAAGAACGTTCTGATTACAGAGCTTATAAATTTGTCTTGTATAAAGCTCTATTGTAATTTGTTACAGTAGCAGTTGGAAACTACTAAAGCAGCGATCCTCAAACTACAGCCAAGGGCCACATATTGTATTTGTTCCTGTTTTGTTCCTTCAGTTCAAAATAAGATATATACAGTGTGCATAGGAATTTGTTAATAATTTTTGTTTTTACTATAGTCCAGCCCTCCACCAGTCTGACGGACAAATGATTTAATGGCTTCAGAGTAGTTGGTGTAACAAAGTATATTGCATTGCCTTAAGTTTTTGTATAAATTATAGGATGTATAAAGCTGCTCAAGTCATCTCATCATAGTAAGACAATGGGGCTTGAGAGATAGTACAGTGAGTAAGGTGCTTGCCTTGCATTTGGTTCCTCTTTGTTCTCAATGCCTCACCAGTAATGATCCTTAAGCTCAGCCAGGAGTAAGCCAGAGCACCTTCTGAGAAAACACATACATATATATGCTGGAGAAAGATGGCCGTGAGAAGCAGAAACATGATGGGCTGGTGAAGATTGGCCACTATGTTTTGGGGGACATGCTGATGGTCAGCACGTTCGTTAAAGTGAAGGTTGACAAAACATGAGTTGACTGGGCACAAAGTTGCTGTAAAGATTCCTTTTTTTGTTTGTTTGTTTGTTTGTTTTTGGACCACACCTGACGACGGTGCTCAGGGGCTACTCCTGGCTATCTGCTCAGAAATAGCTCCTGGCAGGCATGGGGGACCATATGGGATGCCGGGATTCGAACCAATCACCTTAGGTCCTGGATCAGCTGCTTGCAAGGCAAACACCACTGTGCTATCTCTCTGGCCCTGCTGAGAAGATTCACAACCTTGATGTGGTAGGAAAAATCTGTAGAGAAATTCAGAACCTCAAGCTTTTCAGACATCCTCATATAATTAAATTGTACAAGTCATCAGCATACTGTTTGATATTTTCATGGTGATGGAATATGTCTCAGGAGGAGAGCTATTTGATTATATCTGTAAAAGTAGAAGTCTGGATGAGAAAGAAAGTCATGTCTGTTCCAACAAATCCTTTCTGGTGTGGATTTATTGTCACAGGCATACGGTGGTCTATAGAGATTTGAAACCTGAAAATGTCCTCTTCGTTGCAAACATGATGTCAGATGGTGAATTTTTTTTCATGCAGCATCTTTAAATTTATTTTTTAATATAATTTTTATTTTAATCATAGTGGCTTACATATAGTTCACAGTAATATTCCAGGTACATATTAACATTGAATCAGGGGAATTCCCACCACTGAATTGTCCTCCCTCCACCTCCGCTCCCATCCTGCCTCCCATATCCTCCACTCTCACCCCAGGGGCTGCTAGAATGAGTGGTCCCCTCTGTGTCTAGTTTATTACTTAGTGATCTTATAACTGTTTGGTTTTGGTACCTCCATTACTTCCCCCTCTAATTCGGAGGCGGGACTAGATTGTTCAAGTTATGTGGTTTTGCTTGAGGAAGAGAAAAGTATTAAAATGGGGTAAAAACCAACTACGCCGACTATGGGCAGAGTCCTAGAGGCTCTCCTCCTTGGTTTGAGAGACGAAGGGTAAAAAAGAAGGTGAAACACCACAACAGTTCAAAAAGAAGTATCAAATAAGATATCTAGTGAGCACTGCAGCAATAAAGATATGCACCACATAATTGCCATGGTCATGAGATAGAAAACATGACAGAGTGCAAAAAGGAAGAAGAGTAAAAAAGAAAGAAAAAGTAAATATATAAATAAAAAGATGGACGACTACTTCAATATCCACCCCAAAACAAAGAAATCGACAAAAACTAGATAAAAGAAAAAAAAAGGATTATTTGTGCTTTTTGTCTCTTTTTTTTTTCCCCTCCTGCATAGGCACAGTAAATATTGGGGTCATTTGAAACGGGAATCCCCTTGGCCTAAGAGATACAGGGTTTCTCCACCCTTGGAATATATCCTTTCAAGTTCATTTACTCTCCCCTGGTGCTTTTGTGGTATATGGAAAACTTCTGCTCCGATCTGGATGATAAAATCAGACCTCTATATCTAGAGATCTCAGTCTCTGCACAGGTCAAGGAGTGGAACTTACTAACGATAAAACAAAATCAGAAGACTTGTCACACTGTGGGCTGTGCAAAAGCCAAGAATGTGATCTACAGATGACTGGATGATAGAACCATGACCGGGCAGTATGTATTCTGGGACCAACAAGAAAGCCCTAGTCTAGGGTTTGCTCTACGACCTGCACAACAACCATGACCTCTAATTCCAGAGACCTGACTGAGGGAATTGCAATTGAATGGGTCTTCTGGAAACATAAAGAAAGATGATATCCCAGGCTCCTTGAGAGGTTCAGCTCAAGGGCCAAGACCACCAACCACAGAAGACAGATTAAAATGACACTGAAGAAACAGAACTTCTAAAATCACAATGACTTCGTCATAAGTTCCACTCCAGATGGTGAATTTTTAAGAACCAGTTGTGGCTCAGTCAACTATGCTGCACCAGAAATAATTTCAGGAAGATTGTATGTAGGTCCAGAGATAGATATATGAAGCAGTGGGGTCATTCTTTATGCTTTATTATGTGGAACTCTTCCATTTGATGATGGTCATGTGCCAGCTCTTTTTAAGAAGATATGTGGCATGAGATGGTACCTTATATTTTTGATTTGTATCTCTGATGATTAGTGATGTGGAGCATTTTTTCATGTGCCTTTTGGCCATTTGCATTTCTTCTTTGGCAGTGTCTGTTCATTTCTTTTCCCCATTTTTTGATGGGATTAGATGTTTTTTTCTTGTAAAGTTCTGTCAGTGCCTTGTATATTTTAGATATTAGCCCCTTATTTGATGGGTATTGGGTGAATAGTTTCTCCCACTCCATGGGTGGCTCTTGTATCCTGGGCACTATTTCCTTTGAAGTGCAGAAGCTTCTCAGCTTAATATAGTCCCATCTGTTTATCTCTGCTTCCACTTGTTTTAAGAGTGGTGTTTCCTTCTTAAAGATGCCTTTAGTCTCAATGTCATGCAGTGTTACCTACATGTTGTTCTATATACCTTATGGTTTCAGGTCTGATACCATGGTCTTTAATCCATTTGGATTTAAAAATAGAATAAAATGGCACAAATTAGAGAAAAACCTCAATTTCAAGGACCAGTAAGAGCAAGAAAATTTTACCAAGATGAATTATTAGATGACTACAAATAGCTACATAAGAAAAAAATGTTATAAGAGAAGTCAGAAAATAAAAGTCAAGTGATATACATTGAACAACCTTATGTGGTATTTCCCTCTTCTCTACAAGAACAATGCAGACAGGAGATAGTGGAGGTCTACCTTTATGTGGGGAAAGTATTTGGGAAAACAAAACTGTCAATCAGAAATAAAAAGTGTCAATTCTATATCCAATAAAAATAATTTTCAAAATAAAAAAGATGGATCTTTTATACCCCACAGTGTTTAAATCCTTCTGTGATTAGCCTTTTGAAACATATGCTGCAGGTGGATCCTAGTAAGAGGGCCATAATCAAAGATAACAGGAAACCTGAATGTTTTAAACAGGATCTTCCAAAATAACTTTTTCCTGAGGCTCCATCATACAGTTCGACCATAATTGATGATGAGCCTTAACAGAAGTTCATGAAAAATTTGAATGCTCAGAAGAGGAGGTACTTAGTTGCCTGTACAACAGAAATCATCCAGGACCCTTTGGCCCTTGCTTACAAGTTCTTCATAGACTACAGGAGAATAACAAGGCCAAAGATTTTTACTTGGTGACAAGCCCACCTGATTCTTTTCTTGATGATCACCACTTGACTCTACCCTACATTTAGAGAGTATGTTTTTGATTGCTGAAACACCATAGGATCTCTGTATTCTCAATGAATTAAATCCACAGAAATCCAAACACCGAGGAGTAAGGAAACAAAATGGCATTTGGGAATTAGAAGTCAAGAGTCGGCCAAATGATAATCATGGCAGGAGTTTGTAGAGCAATTAAACAACTAGATTTATGAATGAAAGGTTGTTAACCCGTATTACTTGGGGGTTCAAAGGAAGACGAGTACCTATTCCAAGATGAGTCTAAAGTTATACCAGGTGAATAGCAGAACATACTTAGTGGATTTCCAGAGCATTGATGATGAAATTACTGACGCCAAATCAGGGACTGCTATTTCCCAGAGATCTGGATCTGTCAGCAACTATTGATCTTGCTAAAGGGATTTGCCAAAGGAATTATTCAGATGCTGAGACTCCAGGGAGACTGTCTGAAGCTTCTCTTATCTCATCTGTGACATCACTGTTGATTTAACTTCAAGATGTGGAAGTTACACAATAGCAATTTTTGAGATGTGTGAATCTGATTAAAATTCTTGCACAGTAAATCTAAAATGTGCTTATTTTTTTATAGCAATGAACATACATAATAAATCATAGCAAAAAGGCTTCCATATATAATCAAATTACACAATTATAACAGGATTGGCCTTCGTGAATACAGTTTGCATTCACAGGAATTGGAACATGATCAATAGTTAAAGATCTAATGTGCAAAAATAGAATATTTTTGTTTACTGTTTAGTAGGTATATAGCATAATATACAAAATGAATCATAGGTCTCAGGCTCACTTGATTCTTGACTTTTATATATTTAGTGTACAAAAGGCTTTGTGAAATATTATGTACCATAAAGACCTTCATATATGTTGATGTATTATATATTTTCTTTATAAAACTTTTCAATAAATATTTGCCTAGAATCCCCAGAGACCTTCATAAGTGATTTTATTTTCTGGGCAACTTCTTAAATAGCAAGTATTTTCCAGTAATGGTAACATTTGGGTGACTCATTCCCCACCTTCATACTCCTTAGTATGGTATAAGTCATACTGCAGATATTAGACACAATTAAATATTTCTAGCTTAGTAAGTTAAAAAAACATTCATATACTTTAGGCACTAAGTTTAATCTTACCATTTGTCCTATATTCTGTACATACGTTGCTTTTTTTGTTATAAGAGCTGATACATAAGTTGCTTTTTTTTTTTGTTATAAGAGCTGAGCCGCATATAAATAAATTATGTTGTGTTTGCCAATCTCACAAACTCCATGTTTATCATGTCTCAGTATTGAATGTAGAAAAATATTCTGGTCATTAGGCTATGTATCTTTAAAATTCAGTCACTGAGAACATCTCTTATAAATTGGGGCTGGAGTGATAGCACAGCAGTAGGGCGTTTGCCTTGCATGTGGCTGACCTGGGATGGACCTGGGTTTGATTTCCAGCATCCCATATGGTCCCCTGAGCCTTCAAGGAGCAAGTTCTGAGCGCAGAGCCAAGAGTAACCCCTGAGCATTGCTGGGTGTGACCCAAACCCCCCACCGCAAAGTATATATCATCAGATAGGACATTTTCTCCGCAACCTTATTATAAACTTTTGTTTTGTTCTGTTTTGGGTCACACCCGGCAGCGCTCAGGGGTTATTCCTTGCTCTGTGCTCAGAAATCGCTCCTGGCAGGCTCGGGGGACCATATGGGATGCCGGGATTTGAACCACTGACCCTCTGCATGCAAGACAAACACCTTACCTCTCCAGCCCCTATTATAAACATTTTAAAAAACAAAAATTGAAAGACTGCAGAGTGATAATGCAACATTTTGCCATATTTGCTTTATAACTTTATGAAATAAGGATATACTTAAACGTGTGTATATGTGCTTTTTCCCCATTTGGAAGTTGTAAAATACTCATTATTCCTCAACATTTCAAGCATCTCTTAAATACTGTGGTAAAAAATATAGTTCATTTCATAATCTAATCTAATCATGATTACAATCATGATTTCTTTAATTACTTTTCAGGTTTCTTTTATAGCTGATTATTTATACCATGACCTAATTAGTTTACATGTCTTCATAGATAAATTGATTATTAAAAAGTTGATAATCTATGGCACCAATAGATAATTCTTCTACATGGCCACTTTTGTTTAAGGCTTTACTTACTTTTAAAAACTGAATTATGGGGGCCAGATCAATAGCACAGTGGGTACAGCATTTGCCTTGCACACAGCCAACCCAAGTTCGATCACCTTATGGTCCTCTGAGCCTACCAGGAGTGATTTCTGAATACAGAGCCAGGAGAACCCCTGAGTGCCTCTGGGTGTGGCCCCAAAACAAAAAAATTTTAATTATGGAAACTCTGAAAATGCTTTATTTTGTAAGGTATCTGATTCACATCAATATTTCCTTGTTCTAGTCATAGCAAAAGCATAAATGAAGAAGAAATGTCATCTTAGGAATAAACTGACATACGTATTCTTACAAAAATACATAGTTATTACCCATAACTTTCTGATAACTTTTTTTTTTTTTTTTGGTTTTTGGGCCACACCCATTTGACGCTCAGGGGTTATTCCTGGCTATGCGCTCAGAAATTGCCCCTGGCTTGGGGGGACCATATGGGACGCCGGGGGATCCAACTGCTGTCTGTCCTATGCTACTGCTTGCAAGGCAGACACCTTACCTCTAGCGCCACCTTCCCGGCCCCGTAACTTTTAACTTTGGGAATTTTAGTATTAATCGTTTTTTCATTGCAAGAAATCTTTTTATTTTTTCCTTTTAATAATATAGTATAGGATTGTTCTTGAGAGGTAGCAGTGAACACCTATACAGCCAGAAGATGTGTAGTTGTAAATTTGGCTCTAGCACTCTGGAAATGTGCACTGAATTCAGAAAGAAATAAGGTAACGATTGTTTCTTTTTGTCCAGGGCCTTTTCAACATGTAATTTGAAAGCTGTACAAAATAATATAGAGTTCTACTTAAAAGTTTAAAACTGTTTAAAACTGTTATTTATAACTTGTATGTGGGTCTCTGTTTTAGCAATATAAATTTCTCTTAAAGTTTTCTAAATGCAGAATCATGTTCTGATGTTTAGAACAGAAAACTATATTTTTAAAGTTACAGATTTTTTTACCTAGAATTAAAACATCTTTTTCTCTGTAAGCTGTTGTGGGGAAGGACATGCAAAAGGAGATATCAATTAAAGTAGAACCTTCTAAAATTATTTATTTTGTAAGCTTTGCTATTTAAGTTATTGTGGTTCTTTTTAGTTACTGAGTTTTATTTTGGAGCTATTTAAAATATTGTACTTGAAGAACAAATAGTATGATAAATGTACATACTTTTTGTAGAAAATTCTTTTTTTATAACTGGGATATTTGAAAAGAATTTTTAAGTATCAAGGTTATATCAGGATTTTCTTGAATTTATTGTAGTTAGCAAATTCTTATAATTGAAGATGTAATGGAGTCAATGCAAATGATTTTTTTTATTTTTTTATATTTTCAGCAATTTATAATTTTGGATTTTATGCATCCATAATTTTACTTTGTCTTGACTACTGAAAGATGTATAAGGACTTTTGCCAGAAAAGTACTGTATAAATAGTTTTAACAGATTTTACTGATATGTAAAAAATTTGCCATTCAAATAATGATTTTTCATTGGGAAGAACTTTTCTACCAGGTTGGAGGATATGAGAGCTTAATATATCATAATTAATTTAAAATAATTTCACTGCAATAAAACTCCATTGCTTTTACTTTTTGTTACATTTTCTCTTGAGATACTTTGGCAGTTTTTCAGTTTTAAATGATTTTATACTCTTTGTCTTCCCTTCTTTCAATCCTCCCTCCTGCCCTTTTTGACTTGATAGGTACATAGCCAGTTAATGTGTGGCAGACTGTAGATAGATGTAGAACTTCATTGGCAGACTGTAGATAGATGTAGAACTTCATTCACATTTAAGATGACAGAAAAAAATTTTGCCTTGAGTTTTTCTGCTTAATTTCTTCCATCTCCTATCCACAACAAAAAAATCTCATTTTCCTGTGTGCTCCAATAAGATAAAAGAAATTTCATATATAGCCTAATTATAAATTGGTAATAAAGTAAGAAATCCACCTGGGGGGTGGGATGGGCTATACCTAGAGGCACTCAGGTTACTTCAGGTTCTTGCTCCTGGCAAGCTTAGGGACCATATGGGATGTCAGGATTGAACCTGGGTCCGTCCTGGGTTGGATATGTACAAGGTAAATGCCCTACCGCTGTGCTATCTACCAGCCTCAAGAAATCCATTTTTGTGGTACATTATTTCTGAGATGCATAAATGTATGTTTTGGAGTATAAATAATTTCAAATACTTTGATTTAGAAAAGGGATAATAAAGAAAATTATAACACACACACACACACACACACACACACACACACACACGGAGAAGGAAGGCATGCATCCAAGTAGCATACAAGTTACATAAGGGAAAGACGAATCATCTGAAAATTGCATCTAAGAAGTATTTTTGTCTTAGTTATAACAATAACTAGCATTTGAATAGTGATTTATATACATGAGTTTGTTTTTCTTTTAAATCTTTTTTGGTTTTTTTTTTTTGCAGCAAGAGTGATCAAATTCAGGACCTCATGCATATAAAGAATCCTTGGCCTCTTTTGTACTATATTCTTCATATGCATTTTTAAATCCCCACAAAAATTTTATGATAAAACTCATGGGCAAAGAGATGAATAAATTGAGATGGAATCATTCTTTAAGGAGAGAATGGCAGGTAATGGGTAGTAGTCACAATTACAACAAACCAGATTTTTGCAGTATGTGTAACATTGTGGTAACCTCTGGTTTTCTGGAATTTAGGAAAATTTTTATTTTCAATCATGCAAATATGTTCCAATTTTCTTCAAGCATATTGATTATGTAACCTATGACAATAAGTGTTAGATCACACTCTTAAAAGGCTTGCATGTTATTTCCCTATATATTTGGGGAAATACCTCATTTAATGTTTCTAGTGTGGCTAATTTCTTTAAATTAATGGGCTAACTAAATTTAATTCATTATAATTTTTATGCTTGACAAATGCTGTACCACTTTAAAGTAACTGACCTTAGAAATTCCCTCTTTTCACTTACCTGTAAACAGTCATTATAAGCAAATCTTTCCAACGCAATTATTGCTTTTATGCCAGAAATACTAGTTTTGTATTTGGAATTATACTATACTATGTTTGGAAATTAGTGTATAAATTTTATTTCTAAGTTGGTGTCTTACCTGAAAGTATTCTTGTAGAAAACTAGAAAAGGTAAGAAAAGCCTTTTGTGAAAAATCACAGTGATATGATTATTCTGTGTTCCAAGTAGCAAACTGCTAATCCTAGATATAGAAAGTGGATATTATATTTGTTGTATGTCCGTAACCTCAAATGATGGAAACAGGTGCTTATTTTCCAGTAATTTCATTTTCCTATTGAGTTTTGACCCTGAGGTCTTTTCATTTTCATTCCGTGTCCAATTTAATGTTTCTATCCTCTTTCACCATCTACTGCTGTTGTAAATGGTACAGTATTGCACTGTAGAGTAAAATGATTTTGAAAATATTAATTGCATAATTTACTAAGTAGTAAGAGTATCTAAATATTTAGAAATCAATAAACAGGCTATATTATAAAATTACATTTCCATAGCCCTACTAATAAGGATGTTAACATAAATATTTATAAATTGAAAACATGCTATGTACAAAACAAATAGAATGGTATAATAGAATAACAAGAATATCTATAAAAAGAATTAGAAAAGGTCTTTCTGAGCATGAGAAATGAAAGGGGAGCCAGTGATGCTAAAAGAAAACTGCCTACAAAGGCCCTACAGTGTTAAAGTGCTTGATGTAACAGCAAAGAGGGTAAGGTATATATTTGTAACAAGAGTAAAGACCTCACGTGAGGATGGAAAAGTAAGTTGGTATTCTTAGGTATGATAGTGAATAGCATTTATGGGCCTTGAGAGATTGTACAGTGAATATGGTGCTTGCCCTACATGCAGCCAAACCTAATTTTGATCCTCAACACTGCATGTATATGTTCCCCTGAACCTTGCAAGGTGAGACCTCTGAACAGAGAACCAGGAATAAGCTCTGTGTACACTTGGTTGTAGGGCTAGAAGAAAGATACTATATATATATATATATATATATATATATATATATATATATATATACACACACACACACACGCACGCACGCACACACACACACACATATATATGAAACTTTATTTTAAAAATATTACTAGCCACTTGAACAGAACAAGAATGGACATGGACATGACTAGCTCAGGGGACCATAGGGGATGCTACGGATCGAACCCGGGTCCGTCCCAGGTTGGCCGCATGCAAAACAAATACCCTACCACTGTGTAATTGATCTGCCCCAATACTGATGATAAATTGAGCTAATCAGCTCTTGTAAGCCTTAATAAATTTTTCTACCTTTAATTATGAAAGGTAAGTGATACATTTCTGGGCTTTACTTTTTGTTTTGTTTTGTTTTTGTTTTGGGGTCACACCGGCTGTGCTCAGGGGTTCCTCCTGGCTCCACCCTCAGAAATTACTTCTGGCGGGTGGGGGGTGGGGGGAAGCCATATGGGATACCAAGATTTGAACCAGTGACCTGCATGAAAGGCAAAAGCCTTACCTCCATGCTATCTCTCGGCACCTCGGTTTTACTATTTTAATTGAAATGTACTCCAACTATGATCACCTCTTGTCTCAAATCATTATCATTAAAAGGAAGAAATTTCACCTAAATCCCATGGCTAGCTTTTGGTCCAGTGCATTAGAGAACTTCTGGGAAAGTGGATTCACTAAACAGAAACATTATCAGTATACATTGTTGGATTTACAAAACAAATCACCTGACTAGATGGTAGCAGACCTGATGATTAGATCTATATTAAGTAAGAGTTCTGAGTTAAAAAGGTTAATTTTAACATCTCAAAACAGTTCCTGTCAGGCTAGCCTCAGGTGTAAGTTACAGGATTAGCAAGGAGCTGAGTTTTTCTATCATATTTCTTATTTTTAAAGGGAGAAGTTTTGTGGTTTAAGGGGAAAATTGAAGGAGACAGCCTATGTTAAAAAAAGATGCAATTATTTTCCTGGTAAAATATCAACAGCCCAAAGCTATATCTTGGTCAAACCTTTTCAATGTAGATTCTTAGGTAAAAGTTAGTTAACAAGTACTCAGGTCCTTTTAGAGTTGTCCCAAAATGCAGGAACTGCAAGGGTATTTTAAAGAGAGAGGGAAAAAGTTGTTTCTAAGTGTCTTTTTTAGCACCGAGTTTCCAAGTGAAAAGAAATTTAATCAAATTTTATTTATTTATTTATTTATTTATTTATTTACTGTATTTTCCGGCATACATGATGACCACTTCTCCTGTTAAAATATAGGGTTGGGCTATATTTGCTGTGTAAGACTACTTCTCTTTTAATGCACACCAAATGGAAATTAAAAAATGTAAGAGAAGGGGCCGGCGAGGTGGCGCTAGAGGTAAGGTGTCTGCCTTGCAAGCGCTAGCCAAGGAAGGACCGTGTTCGATCCCCCGGCGTCCCATATGGTCCCCCCAAGCCAGGGGGCAATTTCTGAGCTTAGCCAGGAGTAACCCCTGAGCATCAAACGGGTGTGGCCCAAAAAACCAAAAAAAAAAAAAAGTAAGAAAAAGAGTAGAACCCTTAAAGGTTAACAGTATGTTTAATAAAGCTAGACTTTGGAGTGCCAGCAATCACTTTACATTTATCATTTGTAGTGAGTGACTGGTTTTTTAATTGTGTTGTACATTGAGAACAGGGAGAGGGGGCTCCTCCAAGAGCAGCTGGCTGGGTGCAGTGATTAACAGGACAGCTAGAGAGAGACAGAGTGCCTCCTCTGTGTCCCATAAAAGCTGACCAGTGGACTGAACAACTGGAAAGCCACATACCAGCAATGAATGACACTCAGTGGCTGGTTGGGATGCAGCACTCCGTAACTTCACTCCTCTGTGTGCTCTGAAGATTAATCAGGACAAGCAGAGGATGGAGTGATGACACCTGGCAGCTATATGGGATGCCACGGTAAGAGGGGACTGGCCACTTGTCCCTGAAGCTGGAGTAAGTTTCTGCATGCTGTATACCGGCGTATAAGACGACCACCAACTTCTAAGAAGTTTTCATAGGTTAAAAAAAAGTCATCTTGTACGCCAGAAAATACAGTATTTAATTTTAGTTTAATCAGATTTTATTTGCTTGTAAAAATCCTTATGTTAGGAAGAAAAAAGTTCATAATATACACACTTTATACAACAGAAGGGAGATTTATCTTTAGACCAATTAAATGTTACAAAGCAAGCAGAATGTCAGTACCATTAACATTCTCATCGGTCATCTGCACTGAGGGATAAAAACGTGTCGGTGGGCTTTCTTAATGAGATATTTCTCAGAAATTCTGATCAGCCATCAACACTAAAGGGAAGACACCTCAGTGGGCCTGCTGATGATATATTTCCTGGGAGTTTCTGATGAGCCATCCACACTAATGGAAGGACACCTCGGTGGGTCTTCTGATGAGACTCCTCTAGAAATATAGAAATTCCTCTTACGTTAATGGTGTGACACTTAGAAATATACGCATCCCATTTTTTTAATTACTGAAACCCAACTACAAACATGTTTGTGATCATGGTACTTAAAGATATTTAAAAATATATATGCACCCAATGAGGGACCAGCAAAGTATCTGATCTCTCCAACCCATTTTAAAATATTCTTCATTGAGGTTAATTTTTTTAATGTTTATTATAGTTGAGGTAATAGAGACAGTAATGTCCAAATATCTAGTATTGGCGTCCTAGTCACCTGATTTTGTCAAGATCAGTCACATATCTATTGTGCTCTGTTGACCAAATTGGCCTGGATAGTCTAGAGTACCTCAGTTACATGCTTGGCATTAGGTTGATTGACTCTCCTAGAAGCTACCAAAACTTCTCTGTAAATAGTTCTAAGCAGCAGTGAGTTCACTTGATTTGGAAGAATCTAGTTTTTCTAGAATTGAAAGTCACATTTGCACCTCTTTCACACACAACCCTGTCAAACCAAATTGCCAGACCAACTCATATTTAATATAGAAATAATTTATTAGGCAGTTGCAAATAATTTGTATCAGCTTTCAATATATTATCTGTTGAACAGGAACTAATGTGACAACATTCAGTTTCTTCAAATTTAACACACAAGTTGATGTAGATAATAAGAGGACAGAGATTAAAGTCTGTGCTTTTCTTAAGGGGTATGATATTCTCTAGACGCAGGGGTCTTCAAACTACGGCCCTCGGGCCACATATTCTATTTATTTCCATTTTGTTTCTTCACTTCTAAATAAGATATATGCAGTGTGCATAGAAATTTGTTCATAATTTTTGTTTTTACTATAATCTGGCCCTCCAACAGTCTGAAGGACAGTGAACTGGCCCCCTGTTTAAAAAGTTTGAGGACCCCTGAGTGTTACTTACAAAGAGCAGAAGCACTAATATAGCACAGTTGAGAAGGCATTGCCTTGTACTTAGGTCACTCGGGATCCCAGACACTGCAGATGGACCCTCAAACCTCATCATGAGTTGTCTTTGAGTGCAGAGTAGGACTAACTCTTGGCCCTGCTCTGTATTCTTCATTCTCTGCACTTTGCTCACCCAACCCCCCAAATATCACTTTCAGGGAACAAATTCTCACAATAGAGTGTTTCAAAGATTTGTTTGTTTGTTTTTTGGGGGGGTCACACCCAGCAGCGCTCAGGGGATTACTCCTGGCTCTGCACTCAGAAGTCACTCCTGGCAGGCTCAGGGACCATATGGGATACTGGGAATTGAACCAGGGTCCATTCGGTGTAAGGCAGACACCCTATCACTGTGCATTCCCTCCGGCCCCTAGTTTCAGAGTATTTAATTGTTGGTTTGAAGAGTATTTTCGGTGTTGTTTTGTTAAGATGTTATTTTGTTATTGTTAAGATATTTGTCTGGTTTTAGGGTCATAGCCATCAGTGCTCAGGGCTTACTCATTACCACCACATTTCAGCCCTGGGAGCCCTGGAATCCCGGTAGCATCCGGTCGGCTCGGTGCACGGAGCCCCAGTGTCCCAAAAGCCCAAGGCCGTTAGTCATTGTCCCCCCAAGCCGGGACATCTGGTCATTCATGGTTCTGTGCTCAGGGATCACATATGGTACTAGGAGTGGATGGAGGAGGAGCATATATGATGCTGGGGATCCAACCATAGTCAACTAAGTATAAGGCAAAATTCTTTTTTTTTGGGGGGGTGCACATACCCAGTGGGGGATATATATGGGGAGCCAAGGATCAAACCAGGTTAATAACTGGCTTCATGCAGGGCAAGTGCCCTACTCACTGTACTATCTCTCTGGCCCCAAAGCATGGTTCCTAAATCTGTACTATCTCTTCAGTCCTGGTTTTATTTTTAAAAGACATTACATATAAGTGGACCTTTTGTTGTTGATGCTGTTTGGTTCATACCCAGCTGTGCTCGGGGACATAAGCAGTGCCAGGGATTACACCTTGTTGGCTACATGCAAGACAAGTACTTTACCTCTTGTTTTATTTCTCAGATCCCCATAAGTGGACTTTTTAGAACTCTTAAAAGCTATTTCCTTTTTCCATTCTCTTATTATTTAAAAGGAGATGGAAGTATATCTGCTTTCTGTTTATTACCTCTAAGGCTTAATTAAATGCATGTTTGTACTAGTAGGAGTATAGAACACAGGATAGATGATTTAAGATGATATCTGCATTTTTGTTGTTGTTTTTGGGTCACTCCTGCTGGCACACAGGTTACTTCTGGCTCTGCGCTCAGAAATATCTCCTGGCAGATTTGGGGGACCATATAGGATGTCGGGAATCGAACCGGGGTCTGTCAGGGCTGGACACATGCAAGGCAAATTACCTACCAGTGTGCTATCTCTCTGGCCCCGATATCTGCATTTTTAATGTAGAATTGCTTCCTATGTTCTAATAAGAAACAGAAACATTTGTTCTTTGTACCTTGGTTCCTGATAGCCTAAAACCTTTAACTATTGGATGATCAGTGCTGTTTTGTTTTCTGATTGGATTAATAGTGGAAATTGCCTTTAAATTTTACAGATTAAATGCATTTAGCAATATTTTTGTTACTGGCTAGGGTCTTATATATATGGATGGGGACTAGTGGCCAGAAATACTTCACCTTGATTTAGAAGCTTGGGAAAATGTGAAGAGGGAAGAGATTAAGTTAAGTACCATTGATTTAATCAGTTAGGCTTATGTAATCCTTTGTAAAAAATGTTTTTGAATTTTGGGGTTTTGCGAGTTTATGGATTAGTAAATGCCTAAAGTGTGCCCCAAAAGTTGTAGAAGCTACACACGAACACCTCTTATACTGCAGTATGCTTTGTGTGTCTCTTTCTTTTGGCTATTCTGAATTCCTTGAGCCAGCTGTTCTGGCAAATTATCAAACTCAAGGAGTCATGGAAACTTTGGGTTTAATAGGCCTGTCAGTGGTCTGTGACTTACTGTCTCCTTTCTGAAGTAGGGCATCCTTGCAGGAATGACCCATAAACTTTTGAGGTTGTGTAATTAGCAGTGGTAAAGGATCTTCTGAGTTCCATAAACCTGTTCCACATATTTCTCCATATAGTTATTGTCCAAAATTTAGTGGGGGTAAAAACATACCTTAAGTCTTAATTTGTGCTGAATCTTAAAAACTAACATTCAGATTTTGTTACTGATTATGTTAAAAGCTAGAACAGTTTCAAGATTCAACAAAAGGCACTTTGCTCTGTCTGTGTGTCTGTGTAATCGATTCTGTGATCATTCAAAATAATAGTTCATAAAAAAGAAAATGGGAGTGAGGAAAGAACCAGGGGAAGGAAGGTGGTACAAATTCAGATTGTTTTTATTTTCATTTACATACTGTTACTTTATTTTGAAAACAACCCCAATGTTAATACTACAGCCTTTATCCCTGAAAGATTCTTATTTGGGGGGTTAAGTGGGATGGGGGCCACACTCGGTGACGCTCAGGTGTTACTCCTGGCTATATGGGATGCTGGGGATCGAACCGAGATCTGTCCTGGATCAGCCGTGTACAAGGCAAACACTCTACCACTGTGTTATCGCTCTGGCCCTGAAAGATTCATTTTTTTTTTATTTTTATTTTTTTTGTTTTTTATGGGGGGGCCACACCCATTTGATGCTCAGGGGTTACTCCTGGCTAAGTGCTCAGAAGTTGCCCCTGGCTTGGGGGACCATATGGGACACTGGGGTCCTTCCTTGGCTAGCGCTTGCAAGGCAGACACCTTACCTCTAGCACCACCTCACCGGCCCTGAAAGATTTAATTTTAATAAATATTTCTGTTCTGTTTAATCCTCACAAAAAGCAGGTGAAGTAGATAGTATTAACCTCAGAGGTAAAAGAGAGGTTAATGTCCTGTGTACTGTTTGTATGTGGCAGAACCAGATCAAATCCATCTCTTTGGTCAGACCCTTTAGTCACTTTAGGTAATTGCCCCTTTTTTTTTCCTACAGCTTACAGATAAAGTATAACTAATAAGTCATTAGAGTAGGGTGTTTAATTCATTGCTAGAGCATCAAATACTAATATGCTTATAATGTGATATTAAATCTGAAAAAGTTGTCATTGAGTGTTAGCTCTCATTTCTCTAGTCATTCTTCCACCTTGTTTTCTATAAAATTAAAAGGCTGTTTTAGTTGTAATCTGAGTCTTCTCTGTAGTGTATAACCTAAATGATTAATATTTTTAAGTCCTTGTAGTCTTAAATTCTGTTCTTGGAAAAGGGGGTCAGAAATAATTTGAGTCAAAATGAGTTTTCACTGCTGAAGTCACACCTACTGTACTTATCACTCCCAGTCTCTTGCTTCGCCAATGACTCAGCTTCAGTACTCATCTACAGATCTTAAAAAGGACACCAACCTGACCAAAACTCTAGGTATGATGGTATTTGGACTGACATCTCCAGACTTTTTAAGAGTGAATGCAAGTGTACCCCCACCACCACTGCCTTCTCAAACTTACTGAAGCTCTGGTAGCTGAAACCACACCCACAAACACAGTTACCATGTCTGCTTTTGGCTTGCTCCATAAACTCATTCTGTTCTCGAAAGAAATAAAAAACCAGGCTGTGAAAATTTACAGGTACACAAGCTACACACACTTGGCCCGAGTGGTCCCATCCTTAAATAAAATTCTGAAATTTCTCTTGCTGTTCTGTCTTATGAGAGAGCACAGTGAGAAGATAGCCAATTAGGAGCCGAGTGGTTTTTTTTTTCACCAGAAACCTTGATTTTAAACTGACTTAATCTGTCTTTATTCACTTTAATTTCCTTGTTATAATTTGAGTCACATGCTTCTAGTAGTATTTTTTCTAGTAGTCTTAAGAGTTGTGGTTTTGTACATTTTTTGAAATATGGAAATGTATTTTTTCTTGTTTTTCTTGTCTTTTTTCTGGAAATGTATTTCTATACTGACATGAAAACAAAAATATTACAAGATATAATGAAAATATGGAATAATAGATATAATGTATAGAATATTTTGTTTATTTGGGGGTATAAGCATAAAGTTTCTGATTTTTGGTGTTTTAATGTAATTTTTGGGGTTCACTCATTTTTTCCTTAATCAGGCTATGCTGGAAGATTGTGAATACAAAGCTTACAAAAAAATGCATCCAGTCCTACCTGAACTATATATTTCTCCTCATCCTCTGTATTTTTTAAAGTATCTCTATTATTTCTTCTTGTTTGCATAAACTATCTCTTGAAAAACTTCTAGAAGCTTAACATTAATTACTCCCCAAAAGGTATGAATGATTAACTGAGATAAGAACTTATTTTCACAATATATTGATATACACCATTAAAATTACAACCATGTGAATATATTCTCACCTCTCAAAATAGTTCAAAAATATCTAAAAATTTCAGTATATTCTTTATACACATAATATATCCTAAATTGTTTTAAGATTAGGAAAGCATTAAGCTGGGGCTGGAGCAACATAACAGTGGGCAGAGTGCTTGCCTTCCACCCAGCCAACCTGGGTTTGATATCCAGTATCCTCTATGGACTCCTGAGTAATTTTGTTTATTTTTGTTTTTTGTGGGGGTCATACCTGGCAGCTCTCAGAGGTTACTCCTGGCTTTACGCTCAGAAATCGTTCCTGGAAGACTCGGGACCATATGGGATGCCGGGATTCAAACCAATGACCTTCTGCATGCAAGGCAAACACCTTACTCCGGCCCCTCCTGAGTAATTCTGAAGTGCAGAGCCAGGAGTAACAATCCCTTAAATACTGAACTGCTATGAGATAGCATAGACAACTCAGAGAGAGCTCGCCACTGCACATCACTATTCTGACCCATCTTCAAAAGCAGAGAACCAGCATGCATATAGAAATGTCCTTTTATTTCTAATAATGTAGCTGAAAGCGAAGAGCACTACCAAAACTTTCCAATAATTCTCTACTTTCTTGTGATGTACATTTTTACTTTACCTCCACATTACCAAACTGTCATAAGACCCTTATATTATCATAGTTTGCTTTCTTATCCTTCCTCCAAAGGTATTCTCATTTCTCTAGTCCAGGGACAGGGACAAGTATTCCTATCACTTGATAACCTTCATCCTTCCAGACCACAGGGTCAAAAAACACTGAAATCACGAGACCCAGATTTTAAGAGCCAAGCTTAAAAAGATGGTTGTTATGCTGGCAGTCTGGGGGAGAGTGGGGAACACACACATGAGATGAGGCAAGAAAGGGATAGACTTTGAAAACATGGCTAGAGGAGGGTGGACACTGGTTATGGGATTGCTACTGTAACATTGTATGTCTAAAATTTAACATGAATGACATTGTAAAACACAGTGTTTTAAAAGAAATTAAAGGAAAAACAAAAACCCATCACTGTTGACTTTGACATCACATGCACAAGAAATCCAAAACTACAACAAATATCTACTAGCTATAATAAACTTCTTAATAATAAGCTATCATAATGATAATGTAATAAAGCATAATGTTATGAAATTAATATACAAGTCTTTTGTGTTTCTATAATGAAAATACTGAGCAAGCAGAAAGATCATACAGGAAAAGAATGCTGTTTGTAAATTTTCTCAATAAGGATAAAATATTTTGTGATAAATTTAATGAAAATAGTAAAGGACTTGGTGTTGGCAAGAAAGTTCCACATCATTGCCTCTCTCCACTCCCAAAGCGTGGCTGGGTTGTCTGCCTTGTGTGTATGACCTGCATCTTGGACTATTGCTTCTCTACGTCTGTTCTCCCATCCTCTTTATGAAACAATAATCCTCATGTCCTCTTTACTGCAGTTTCTTGATTTTTAGGTGCAAAAAGTTCCTCTATTACACCCTGAATTGTATGACATACAGTGTTCTGTCCTCAAAGCTAATTATCAGTTCTTGAAAGTGCAGCAGAGAACTGCCTTTTTGTCACCAAGGAGAAAAATAGAAATGAGTCTAGTGCTGAAAATAATGAAATAATTTTGTCTCAGCACAAGGCTTTGGTAATGCAGTTAAGTTTAGTATTTTAATAACAGATCAAATAATTTTTTAAGATAAAATCAGTATTTTTGATTGCATGTAGTAGAACATCGATCTGATCAGAATTTGTAAGGTAACAGTACCCAAGACATTGGATAGACTGGCCCCTAAAACTGCAGAAGTGAATAGAGTACATGATCCATGTATTTTCTTAGGAGGGTAAAGCAAGTGAGCCTTTTTTTTGTACAATACAAACAGTGATTTTTATCTTTTCAAATATACTTTTGTACTTTTCTTTTTTCTTTTTTTTTTTTTCTTTTTTGGTTTTTGGGCCACACCTGGCATTGCTCAGGGGTTACTCCTGGCTGTCTGCTCAGAAATAGCTCCTGGCAGGCACGGGGGACCATATGGGACACTGGGATTCGAACAAACCACCTTTGGTCCTGGATCGGCTGCTTGCAAGGCAAACGCCACTGTGCTATCTCTCTGGGCCCTACTTTTTTTTTTTTCTTTTTTTTTTTTTTGGTTTTTGGGCCACACCTGGTAATGCTCAGGGGTTACTCCTGGCTATGTGCTCAGAAGTTGCTCCTGGCTTGGGGGACCATATGGGACGCCGGGGGATCGAACCGCGGTCCGTCCAAGGCTAGCGCAGGCAAGGCAGGCACCTTACCTTTAGCGCCACCGCCCGGCCCCTGGGCCCTACTTTTGTACTTTTCTATACAGAGAAAGGAGCAGCTCCTTAGAAGCATTCAATATTGCTTAAGAGATGATTGTGTTTGTCCTCTACTCAGAAACGTTTTTTTAAACCTCCTTACAATTCATGGCTTTGTATTTTCTTTAATCAATTTGTGCATTTTTTCTAACTATTTAAATGCAAGTTAGATTAGACTATGCGCTCAGAAGTCGTTTCTGGCTTGGGGGACCATATGGGATGCCGGGGGATCGAACCGCAGTCTGTCCTAGGCTAGCGCAGGTAAGGCAGGCACCTTACCTCTAGCGCCACCGCCCGGCCCCTAGACTATATTTTTGTTCTCTGGTTACTTATTCAAGTGTAGGTATGTAGACATACTCATAATACTGTAATGTTTAATTTGTAGTATTTTGGTAGATGCATATTGGGTCAAAGACTTGAGCATCAAAGAGTTGTAGAAATCTGGCAGGTGAAAGGGTGACGGGGCATAGAATTAGTAATTCTGTACTTCAGAAAAAAAGCTTTAGGCTAGCTTAAATAAATAGTTGTTCTCTGAGAATAAGAAAGGGAAAGACATTCTACACAGACCAAAAAAGCTTAAGAATGTAAAACAGCAAGGTAAAAAAAAAAAAAAAAAAAAAACCAGCAACATATATTCACTTGTGATTAGATTCTGTGGTAAAAAAAACCAAGTGTTAGAAATAAGATGAGAAATAGAAAGAGGGGGTGCGGAGAGATAGCATGGAGGTAAGGCATTTGCCTTTCATGCAGAAGGTCATTGATTCGAATCCCATATGGTTCCCTGAGCCTTCCAGGAGCGATTTCTGAATGTGGAGCCAGGAGTAACCCCTGAGCACTGCCAGGTATGACCCAAAAACAAAAAACAAACAAAAAAAGTGAGAAATAGAGGGAAGAACTGAAGAACTGCTATATCAATTGATTCTTCCAAGAGCAAGTCTCCACTAAATGGTTTGCTTTTGGAAGAGAAAGCATTGGATTTTAAAACATTAAAGATGTGTTATCAGAAGGATTAATCGAGTGGCATAAACTGGTTTGATTGTAAATGTGATATAGATGGGAATTGCATGTGGAAAATAACATTAAAGGTAGAAAACCTAGGCCAACCAAGTGATAGATAAATCAGGATTTGAATTAAGGCTAAACCTGTTGAAAATAAAAGGCTATGAAAGCTATTAATGACAGAATTAGGAAGGCATGAGCTCCTATTATATATATATATATTTTTTTTTTAAACCTGATTTAGTAGGGTAATACCAAAGACCAGGCCTAGATTTTAAGAGGAAATAGAATGAATTTAGATTTGGACATAATTTGACAGCTCTTGTGGAGCTATCAAGTACAGATGTCAGAAAGCATTAGTATATCGGCTTTTGCAGCTTGGGAGAGAAATTTGAGCTTCAGTTAGGGATTGAATTAAACAAGTACCCAAAGGCAACAGAAACTGAGGAAGGTCTTATATAGGAACTTTAACATGAGGAGGACTGGGGAAGCTCTGGGACAATGGTGAAGGGAAGCTTAGGCTTTGGAGGGTGTGATGCAGGAATGTTCTATGTATGAAACTGTCGTTCTCAGTATTGTAAATCACTATGCCTAAAGCCAAAACTTAAAACAGTAAATTTTTTTTATAATTATTAGAAGGGTTTTAATTCAGAACTTTAATTGTAAATTAACTATAAATCAAAAACAAGCGAAAGTAGTAATAGGCAGATGAATGCTGATCAGTACATAAAAGACCAATATCATAATGCAAAAGAAGACAATATGGAAGAGCCAAAGAGACTATATCAGTATACAGAAGCTCTCAAAATCCTCAAAGGTAATTTCTTCAAAGTATTGAAACTCCCTATGGAATGGGATTGATGAATCAGTAAGTGCATGAATCAAGATATAAAATCCATCCTGCTTTTTATAGGGACGTACATTTGTACCTCTATAAAACATAGGCAAAGTATGAAAAATTGGGAGCAGTTATATAAGTTAACAGCAGATTAAAAGCAAGGATGATTATCCTTGTATCAGACCAAATAGTGTTCAAATTAAAGAATATCGTTGATATTACATACTACTTAAGGATCACAGGGTCCAGAGACTTACTTCTAATAACTTGCACCCAAAAAATGGGGCATCAAAGCAACTCTTAACTGAACATTTGCAATGGAAGATGTTATGCCCCACTCTCATTATTAGACTGATAAATCAGACAAAACAATAAGGATATAAGATTTCTCAAGGAAGAATTGGATAACATGTATAAACCCACTGCCTTCTAAAAACCTGATATATATTCTTCTCTAATGCACTTAAGACATTTTCCAGGAGAGACCACATGCTGGGACACAATAAGAATGACTGTAAGGGGTCAAAAGCAATAGCATAGAAGTAGGGTGTTTGCCTTGCACTAGGCAATCCCCAGACGGACTCTGGTTTGATTTCCGGCATTCCATATGGTCCCTTGAGCCTGCCAGGAGCGGTTTCTGAGCGCAGAGCCAGGAGTAACCCCTGAGCGATGTGGCCCAACCCACCCTCAAAAAAAGACTAAGGTTATTAAATAGAAATAATATAAAGTCTCTTCTTAAACTGGTGCTTTGGAGGCAGAAATTAACCATTAGAAGAAAGCCATGAAACACTTAAACATTTTATTATTAAACAGCATACGGTTAAATTGATTAAAAGTGGCTTAAAAAAGGAATCAAAGAAAAAATAACATGTCTCAAAAAGTTAACAAGAAGTTACTTTGTTTTACCACACATTTCCACATTTTTCTATAAAACTAAAAAAGGAATAAAGAACAGCTGGGGATGGGGTGGGGTGAAGTTAAGAAGAAAAAACAAGCTATTAGAACCTATGTGACACAGCAAAAGCAGTACTAATAGGGATACTAGAGCAATACAGATTTATATCATGAAACTAACCCCAAAAATGCTTTTAAAGAAATAAGCTGACCACATCTTGAAGCTAGAGAAAAAATAACAAATTAAATCAAGCACATGTTGAAGAAATAAAGTAAAAATAAGGCAGAAATCTGTTAGATCAAAACAGTACCGTGGGTTGATAAAAAAAAAAAAATCACTTTTGCAAGACTAAAGTTTCACAAGCCCTTTGCTTAGGTTATAAAGAAAAAAAGGATAAATCCATAATAAATTTGATCAGAGTTGTAGGAGGGGGTAAACTTGTAATAGACATCTCAAAAAATACAAAATCATGAATTTTCTTTGAATAATTTCATGCAATTAAGATGGAAAACCAGAAGAAAGAAATGAAGTTTTAGAGTCAAAAACTTCCCAAGACTGAATCAGGGAGAAATAGAAATAGACCGATTATGAATAAGTAAATCTAAACCATAACCAAAATTTCCCCAAAACAGAACTCTAACCTCAGATGTGTTCTATCTACCTAACATTAAAAAGCAACTTATCACCAACACTGCTTAAGCTTTCCATTCTGGAGAGTTGATGAAACAGAACCCCTTTATAACATCTCTTTTTTGTTGTTTTTGGGCCACACATGGTGACACTTAGGGGTTACTCCTGGCTATGTGCTCAGAAATCATTCCTGGCTCAGGGAACCATATGGGACACCTTTGTAACTCTTTTTTTGGTTTTTTGGGGGCCACACCTGGTGATGTTTAGCAGTTGCTCCTGGCTATGCACTCAGAAATTGTTCCTGGCTTGGGTGGGGACCATATGGGACGCCGGGGGTTCAAACCTCAGTCCATCCTAGGCTAGAGTGGGCAAGTCAGACGCCTTACCACTTATGCCACTGCTCCAGGCCTATGTAACAATTCTTAAGAAACCAACATTACCCTAATACCAAAAGCAGAGATATTACTAAAAAAAGAAGCAAACCAATATTTTGATAAGCATTGGAGCAAAGATCTTTAACAAATCTTAGTGAACCAAATTAAGCAGCATATCAAATGGATCATGCAGCATGATCCAGGGAAATGTATTTTAGGAACTCAGTATTTTAACATACGTAAATCAAGTATTGTGATTTACATTGTCGACAGAAGAAAGATAAAAGTTTCAGGCTCTTTCATGAAATTGAAGAAACAGGAACACTTTCAAATAGTTTCTATGAAGCTAACATCACCTTGATACCAAAACCAGACAGAGATGCTGCCAACAAAGGAAATTACAGACCAATATCCCAGATGAATACAGATGCAAAGATACTCAACAAAATCCTGGCAAATAGAATTCAATGCATCATCAAAAAGGTCATTCACCACGACTAAGTAGGTTTCGTCCCAGGAATGCAAGGATGGTTTAACATTTATAAATCAGTCAACATAATACATCATCAATAAAAAGAAAAACAAAAATCATATATCCATAGATGCAGAGAAAGCACTCAATAAGGACCAATACCATTCTTAATAAAAACACTCATCAATTGTGCAAAAGCCAGGATCGCTAACTACAGAAGACTGACTTCACCATGACTGGGCAGAACGTATCCTGGGACCAATAAAAAAGTCTAGGCTTTGGCCTAGATCTAGTCTAGGCCTTAGTCTATGATCTGTGCAACAACCAAGATCTCTAATTCCAGATGTCTGAGACAACTGCAGCTGAGCTGAACTTCTGGAAACATCAAAGACTATCCTAGGCTTCATCCTAGGATCCGTGCAAAAACCAAGACCAACTACAGAAGACTGATGATTAAAACAATAGCAATGGAACAGAACTTCTGGAACCATAAAGAAAAAGACTCCATCCTTGACTCCATCCTAAGACATTTGGTGCAAAAACTAAGATCACTAGCCACAGAGGCCTGATTTTATCATCCACAACGGAGCAGAAAGCTTCCAGAATCACAAAAGGTCCTAGGGAAGAGTAAAAGAGCATGTACGGAGCCTGTAGCTATACCCATGACAGTATACTTCAAGAGCAGAGAAATCCTGTATCTTTTAGGCCAAGGGAATTCCCCTTTCTAATCTCCCCACATTTACTGTGCCTATGCAAAAAAAAAAAAAAAAAAAAAGCAAAAATTAAATTTTTTGTAATTGTCGTTGCTTATTTTTTGTTTGTTTTTGTTATCATTTTCTTTTTTCCCCTGTGCTCTGATTCACCTTTATTTTGGGATTGTGGTTAGTGTTTGGTTGTTGTCTTTATTGCTATAGTGCTTTTCAGGTTTTTTGGGTTTTTTGGTCTGATTTTTTTCTATTATTTTTATATTTTCCTTCCTTTTTCCCTTTCTTATACTGATTTTTTATAGTCTCTAGAAGGACTCCTCCCGTTTCTTGCTTGTTTGAATTTTTGCCCCCCACTTTTTTTCTTTTCTTTTTTTCTTACCTTCAAACAGAACCACATAACTTGACCCATCTTGTTCTGCCTCACAAATTGAGGGAGAAATAATGGAGGACACCAAGACCAAACACTTATATGAACATTGAGTAGAAATAAAAAAATGATCAGACCTAGACCCCAAATCCAAAGTCAACTACAACAGAATCAGTACCCAATCTGCAATAAGCTAGTTACAGAAGGCTGCTTATACTAGCTTCCCAGGGGGCAAAGGAGAGGCGATATGGGATGCATGCTGGGAAACGGGTGGAGGGAGGACAACATTGGTGGTTGGAATGCCCCTGATTCAATGTCACTATGTACCAAAATGTGAAAGATTTGTAATCCACTTTGGTCAAAATAAAAATTATTAAAAAATACTTAAAATCATTCATCAAGATATCATCTCATAGTCAAGGCCATCTACCACAAGCCAACGGCAAATATAATCAATGGAGTTAAATTAAAAGCCTTTCCCCTAACATCTGGTAAAAGACAAGACTGCCCTTCTCACCACTCCTATTCAACATAGTACTGGAAGTACTTAACATAGCGATTAGGCAAGAAAAAAGAATATCAAGGGCATCCAGATAGCTAAGGAAGAAGCAAACTCTCACTGTTTGCACATGACATGATACTACTATTTAGAAAACCCTAAAGCCTCTGCCAAAAAGCTTCTAAAAACAATAGATTCATATAGTAAAGTGGCAGACTACAAAATTAACACGCACAAGTCAATGGCCTTATACACCAATAATGATAGAAAAGAAATGGACATTAAAAATACAATCCCATTCACACTAGTGCACACAAACTCAAATATCTTGGGGTCACCTTAACAAAAGAGGTGAAGGACCTATACAAAGAAAACTATAAAACCCTGCTTCAAGAAATAAGAGAGGACACAAGGAAATGGAGACACATACCTTGCTCATGGATTGGCAGGAGTAATATCATTAAAATGTCAATACTCCCTCAAAGTATTGTACAGAGTTAATGCAATCCCTCTAAAGATACCCATGACATTTTTTCAAAGAAGTGGATCAAATTGCTAAAGCAATCCTTGAGAAAAGGAATATGGGAGGCATTACTTTCCCCAATTTTAATCAATATTACAAAGCAGTAGTTATCAAAACAGCATGGTATTGGAATTAATACAGATCCTCAGATCAGTGGAATAGACCTGAGTATTCAGGGAATGTTCCTCTGGCGTACAGTCAACTAATCTTTGATAAAGGGGCAAGAAACCCAAAATGGAGCAAGGAAAGCCTCTTCAACAAGTGGTGTTGGCACAACTGGTTAGGCACTTGCAAAAAAAGCGAGCTCAGACCCCCTTCTAACACCGTGCACAAAGATCAAATGCAAATGGATTCAATACCTTGATATCAGACCTGAAACCATAAGGTATATAGAACAACATGTATGTAAAACACTCCAGGACATTGAAACTAAAGGTATCTTCAAGGAAGAAACAGCACTCTCCAAACAAGTCAAAGCAGAGATACCAAATGGGACTTTATTAAGCTGAGAAGCTTCTGTACCTCAAAGGAAATAGTGCCTAAGATATAAAAGCCACCCACAGAATGGGAGAAACTATTCACCCAATACCCATCGGACAAGGGGCTAATATGAAAAATATACAAGGTACTGACAGAACTTAATAAGTAAAAAACATATAACCCCATCAGAAAATGGGGAAAAGAAATGAACATACTCTTCCTCAAAGAAGAAATACAAATGACCAAAAGACCCATGGAAAAATGCTCCACATCACTAATCATCAGAGAGATGCAAATCAAATCAAAACAACAATGTATCATTTTGTAGAATTACATATTACATTGTCCTAGATGGTGATGGATGGAGGGTTAGGCCTTTCTCCTCCAGCCTGGAGCCAGGCCCCTGCAATCCCTTCCAGCTTCTTTGGCTTGGCAGGTCTGAGAGTTCAAGATAATGGCGAAGAAATGATCTACAGGCAGTCAGTTGAAGTTAGGATACATGCAGCTTTATTAAAGGCCCTAGCTACCATGTGTGGCCTCTTAAATTAAACAGCCTCTCTGTACCCAACCTGTCTCCCATCTCCTCATCCTGCCTCTTCCTGAGGCTTCTTCCTGAATCTCCCCCTGATCAGCCCCAGAAATAGGCTGGTTTTACCATCAGGTAAGATTACACAGGAAGACGGGGGATGGGGTGACACCATCTCACACCACAGAGACTGGCACACATAACACAGAACAAGAACAATCAGTGCTGGTGGGTATGTGGAGAGAAAGTTGTTACTCTTACTCACTGCTGGTGGGAATGCTGTCTAGTCTAGCCTTTATGGAAAACAATATAGAGATTCCTCCAAAAACTGGAAATTGAGCTCCCATATGATCCGGATATATCCTAGGAATACAACAATACAATGCAAAAATCCCTTTCTCACACCAATATTCATTGCAGCGCTATTTACAATAGCTAGACTCTGGAAACAACCAAGATGCCCTTCAACAGATGAATGGCTAAAGAAACTGGTACAGATATGCAGTGAAATATTATGCAGCCATCAGGAGAGATGAAGTCATGAAATTTTCCTATACATGGATGGACATGGAATCTATCATGTTGAGTGATATAAGTCAGAAGGAGAGAGATAGACACAGAATAGTTTCACTCATCTATGGGTTTTCAGAAAAATTTAAGACATTATTGTACTAATACCCTGAGACAATAGAGTTCAGGGCTGGGAAGGGCCAGAAGGACTGGCTCACAATTTGAAGCTCACCACAAAGGGTGGTGAATGCTGTTAGGGAAATAACTAAACTAACAACTAGCATGACAATGTTAAAGAATGAGAGAAGTAGAATGCCTGTCTCGAATATAGGCAGAGGTGGGGGATGTCGGGGGCACTGGTGATGGAAGGTGTTCTGTTTTTGACTGAAACACAACTATAAACATGCTTGTAATTATGGTGCTTAAATAAATATTTTTTTAAAAAGTTCACAGTTTAGGAGGTTGTAAAGATAGTATACCAGATAAGACACTTGCCTTGCATGCCACCCACCTGAGTTCAATCTCTGACATCTTATAAAATAACCTAAATCCTGCAAAGAGTGATCCCTGAACTCAGAGCCAGGAACATAACTATGATTAAAAAAATTAATTGGATTTAAAAGTTCACAGAAGAAAATTCTTAAGTTTATTGCTAACTATAAAATCTGTGTGACTGAATTAAACTGATTAATCTACTCAATCTCAAAGGCCAGTTCAATCGAATACCAAAATAATAGTCATTATCAGAGATTAAAACACCCCTTGAATGTCATTTACAAAAATTATTTCAGAACATTGGATAAAATTTTAAAACTATCAAGAAGACAAATGTGCTAATATACAAGATGAGAATATAGAAGAGCAATGTAGAATTTTTTTTCTCCAAAAGTCAGATTTAAAAAGAAGATAGTTGGAGTGATAATATAGTGGATAGGACACTTACCATGCATGTAAGATTCTATCTATGACCTACATTATATCCCTGGCACAATATATATGTTCCCCCAACTCCCTCCATGAATGACCCCTGAGACAGACATGAGTAAGCCCTGAGCACTACTGAGTGTAGTTAAAAAAAAAAAATTAAAATAAAAAAATAGAAACTAGAATGACAGTTCACAGAGACCATGAGGCTGGGCAATTGAAGTTACTCTGTTGGAAATAGTTTAAGATGAAGAAAGGATTCTAGGACTAGAAAGTAGTAACAGTTTGTGAGTATCCTTACTGCCACTGACCTGTACATATAAACATGATGAAAATGATTGTTTTTATACTACATGTATTATGCCACAATTGAAAAATCTATAAAACAATAAACTAAAAAATAAAAAAGAAAGAAAAAAGATCATAAGGTTATATTGATACAGACAAAACTTTTGACAAGATTCTATACCCATGCATAATAATAATTTTAAACAAGATAGATAATGTGCAAGTTATTCTTGTTAGATCTTCTTGGCTTCACCCCTCTTTATTTCAGTTACCAACTTGCTAAAATTTTATGTAAGTTTATCACTGCAAAGTAAAGAAAGGAGCTATTTTTGCTCTATGCAAGTGAATGGTATAAGATGAGTAATCATCACCAACTGGCTTTGAAAAGAAGTGGTGTGGGGCCGTAGAGGTGGCGCTAGAGATAAGGTGTCTGCCTTGCAAGCTAGCCAAGGAAAGATGGCAACCGCAGGCGTCTCATATGGTCCCCCACGCCAGGGGCAATTTCTGAGCGCTTAGCCAGGAGTAACCCCTGAGCATCAAACGGGTGTGGCCCAAAAAAACCAAAAAAAAGAAAAAAAGAAAGAAAAGAAAAGATGTGATGTGATGTGAGGATCTGTGATACTACATAATGGTAGAGCACTTGGCTTGAATGTGGGAGGTCTGGGCTTTTCTTGGCACCACATGGTCCTTTGGTTATGGCTCCTAAGATACAAAAAAAGTTGATTTGATTAATCTCTGATCATGATTGGAATCTCAATTACATAATGCTCTGAGTAGTGAGATACTAGTAAAGAAGTTTCTGTATATGCAGATGTTTATTTAATATATAGTGGAAAATAAATTCTGAAACATTGTTGGGTGATAGTATTATTTAACTAACCTACTTGGATTATTTGATTGCTGAGCTTTTAAGACTACTTTATGTGGAAATGTAGAATTAATAATCCTATTTAATTTCTTTCTCCGTTCTCCTGTTTGGTGTTCAGAGGCTTTTCCTGGTTCAGTGCTTGGGGTTACTTCTGCCATTGCTCAGAATAATACTACTATGCTGGAAATTGAACCTAGACCACTTGGAGGCAAAACGTGCACTCTTTAAATGAGTTAATATTTCTGCCCTCTTTAACTTATTTAATTCTTCCACCATTTCATTAAAAATTAGGACCTTTCACAACAACTCACTAAAACAAGACTCCTACGTAGGGGCCCAAGCAGTGGTGCAGCAGTAGGGCATTTGCCTTGCATGTGGCTAACCTAGAACGGACTGCAATTCGATCCCCTGGCATCCCATATGGTCCTCCCAGCCAGGAGCAATTTCTGAGCAAATAGCCAGTAACCCCTGAGCAAAACTGGGTGTGGCCTAAAAGCCGAAAGAAAAAAAATATATTAAATAATAGTTAATGAAAACAAAGGTATTAGACAATAATAGTGATTATGATTGTGCTTTTCACCATGAAAAACAGCTGGCTTTGAAAGTAAATTATTTTGGTTTGTATATTGTATATTTTTATATTATTGATATTCTAATAATTAAAGATAAAAGATTGACTATCAAGTCATCTTTTATTAATTTATTCAGAGGACAAGATTATCTTTTTTAGTAGTGCTAGAGATTGAGTAGGGACTTCACTTAAGCCAGGCACATGCTTTGTCACCGAACATTATCATTGACACCTGCATTTTCATTCTCTTGCTAGCAAATACTTTTATTATTAAATGTAAGAGATAAGATCTCACTCTGTTGATTGAAATCAAGTGTTATTGATTTGTTGTTTGTTTTTTTCTAACAGGTGAACTGCTACAAAGATTGTTCTCAATATGCCATTAGTGAAAAGAAACATTGATCCCAGGCACTTGTGCCATACAGCTCTGCCCAGAGGTATTAAGAATGAACTGGAATGTGTGACCAATATTTCCTTGGCTAATATAATTAGACAGCTAAGTAGCCTAAGTAAGTATTGTTGTATCACTTAAAAATATTACAAAATAAATGTTATGTTCTAGAGATGCTCTTGGATCAATTTGGTGACGGTTATTTGTTGGATAGGTTTTACAATTTTCCTTAAAATGTAATCAAGTAACATTGAGTGTTAGAATCATCTCTTCTTCCTTGGAATATTTTTTCCAAGTGAAATGAGGCTAAAAACTTTAAAATCATAGTTGCATGGTAAGAGTTACTGACATAGTTTTTGAGTTATGATGTACTCTATCTCAAAGGTAGGATTAGAATTGTACTTTTGTTTGCTTATTATAACCACCTACTTTTTTTAGTGGTTTCAGCTGTTTGTCAGTAGGAACATTTTGATCTCTTCTACATGCATTTCATTAGTTGAGTGAATTTTTTTGTATTATCAAATACCTAAAAAAATGAAAGGTGTGGATTAGTCACTGTTTAGTCAAATGAGGTGTCTAAAGGGCATTTCTCAGCTGATGGACATATGGCTCTGTTGTGGGCATCCAGATTATTATAAGGGGGGCTACAAGTGAAATTTGTGTCAATGGAGTTGGAGCACAGTATAAGCTTAGGGGACAACCACAAGAAGGAAACTAGGTTAGAAGGGGCCACAGTCAGAAAAAGTTTGAGAAATACTCATCGAAAGGGCATAAGGATAACAGTGAAGAGTGTGGTGGGGATCATACTAAGAATATAATAAAGGAATCTGGCCTTTAATAGACTAAAGGCAAGTTTGATGACTAGATAACAGGCCAAGTGAAAGTGGTAGGGGAGGGCACAGGCTAAGTGTTAGCCTTTGTAAGATTTTAGTACAGAACTATCACCCTAAGTTATCTTATTTTAAGTTAATTACAAAAATTTTTAAATCTAGACTCTTTGAATGATTAGCTTTTTAAATACAATTAAAAATTCTTAAATCTGTTTTTTTTTTGTTTAGTTTTGTTTGGGGGCCCCCACCCAACTATGCTTAGGACTTATTCCTAGTGGTATGCTCAAGGTTCACTCCCAACAGCACTCAGGGACCATAATATGCCAGGTCAGAGGTTGAACCTAGGTCAGCTGTGTGGATGCAAGTGTCTTATTCCACTGTAGGATCTCTCTGACCAACAAATGTAATTTTAAAGGTGAAGCAAGTTACTAGCTTAGATATATTCTCATAGTAAAGCTAAACTTATCTTCTTATCAATATCTGTTCACATAGATATTTTCTATAGGCAGAATTGTACTATCTTTCCCTTTTAACTTTTGTTTAGTTTGGGTTTCGTTGTTGTGGTTTTATTTTGTTTTTGGATCACTCCTATTAAGATCACTATTGTCGTGGTTCCAGGCCATATGAATTCAGGGCAGCCTTTGTTCTTCCCACTGTACTCTCTCAACCACCACCCCTTACTTTGTTTTTTGTTTTTTTGTTTTTTTTATGGTTTTTGGGCCACACCCGATGACGCTCAGGGGTTACTCCTGGCTATGTGTTCAGAAGTCACTCCTGGTTTGGGGGACCATATGGGATCCCAGGGAATCGAACGGCCATCTGTCCTAGGCTAGCGCTGGCAAGGCAGACACCTTACCTCTAGCGCCACCACACCAGCCCCTAATTTGTTTTTTTGAGGTTTTATTTAGAACATTAAGTCCTCATTTAAAGATCTTGATAGGTGTTAACTGAAATAAGGAAATGACTGTAATAAAAGCTTTGTCTTTATCTTTAACTTAGATTGTTTTTTCTCATCAGCCTTTTAGTTTGTTACTAACACTATAAAGGATGTTAAAATGAATGTGGTATTGAAGGACTTGCTGTACTTTTCTCTAGATAAAGAGAACTTTGGGGCCTGAAAGGATAGTATAGTGGATAGGGTGCTTGCCTAGCATGTGCCTGACCCAAATTCTATGTTCAGTACTCTGTAAGGGCCCTAGAAGCCCTCCAGGAATGATTCATGAGTGCAGAGCCAGGAATAAACTTTGAGCACTGCTTATTGTGACAAAACAAAAAGTTTGCTAATCTGTTTCAAATGAAAGCATTTTTAAACAAAGATGCAACTCACACATAAAAAGTTACTTCTGAGTATTTTTGGTGAGAGTACTAAATTTAGACATTTCCTTTGATATAAATAGAAAGATCCTGTTTAATTTTTTTTTAAACTTTATTTTTTGATTGATTGGTTGGTTTGGGGCCACATCCAGCAGTGCTCGGGTTGCTCCTGACCCTGCACTCAGAAATCGTTCCTGGCAGGCTCGGAGGACCATATGGGATGCCAGGATTGGAACCACCATCCTTCTGCATGCCCTACCTCCATGCTATATCTCCGGCCCCAGCCTGTTTATTTTTTAAATAGAATCAATAGCACATTATTCACTTGAGTTTTTCTTGGGAAAGGTCAAGTAGACTATGCTTGAGATAAGGCAGAGGAAGAGTTAATGGATAATTGTCAGTAAGTGGCCAACTATTGTTTCAAGACATTCAGCTCTTTTTGTGTGGTTTTTACTTATCAATTATAATAAAACATGACTTCACAAATTTTATGCTCTGTATGAGAATTAATATATTAGCATATTCATATTCAAGTACATTGTAGGGACCAGGGAGATGCTCAGCATCAGGGAGTACATGCTTTACATGAAGGCACTCTAGGTTTAATCCCTTCTACCACCTAGCTAACCAGTCACAGCAGGAATGACTCCTTAATACTGCCAGGTATGGCTCTCCCTGATGCCTTAAAAAAGGGGAGAAGGGAGTGAAGAAGGACAATAAAAGCGGTGGGGTGTTTGCCTTGCATGTGGCCAACCTGGAGGGACATGGTTTAATTTCTGGTGTTCCATATGGTCCCCCAGTCTGCCAGGGTGATTTTTGAATGCAGAGACAGGAGTAACACTGAGTATTGCTGGGTGTGGGATCAATCAAGAAATAAAGTTTAAAAAATTAAACAAATTTTGTTGAAAGGCTTCTCAAATCTTAAAATAAACTTAGATATAGTATACAGGCATATTAGGTAAATTGCCAGTGTTGAATATTATTATTTAGGGTGCTAATAACAAGGACGAACTTATATAAAGTGAAAGTGTAAAGAAATTTTTATCTGTCCAACCCAGCAACAAACTCATGTCAGGTTGACAGGTTCTGAAAATGGAATTAATTGTAGCAATATAATTAGGATCTAGAAGATTTTAGTTTGAAATCAGTGGCTATATTTTTATAAGCAAATAGATATTTAACAGATAGCAGGATTTAACAATAGCTTACCACCCTGGAATTTATTTGCATTAGCTTTTTGACTTGATATAGTTGAGAACCTGAAATTAAATTGGCAAGATCTCTAAATAGCCAGAATACATAAAATCATTTATCATAGACCATATATATAAAATAGCTAATTGATTATTTTTTATTATTTTTTCTGTTATTATTGACAATAGGCCTCTTTTATTGATGCCTTACTTTTTGATAGTTCTCACAAGTTTGCTGATGTTGTTTACAAACCTTTCTGCTTCAGAGCATTAAAAGAGAAAGGTGGGGCCGGGTAGGTGGCGCTGGAGGTAAGGTGTGTCTGCCTTGCAAGCGCTAGCCAAGGAAGGACCGCCGTTCGATCCCCCCCCCCCCCCCCCCCCCCCCCCCGGCGTCCCATATGGTCCCCCCAAGCCAGGGGCGATTTCTGAGCACATAGCCAGGAGTAACCTCTGAGCGTCAAATGGGTGTGGCCCAAAAACCAAAAAAAAGAGAAAGGTATAGAGGAGATAATGAAAGCAGAAATTGTTGAAACAAACCTGAAGAGGTAGTTTATAGCAAAGGAAAAAGTAAGTTGAAGAAAGAAACAGCATCTCTGGAGAGAAGATATTTAATGTAAAACAAATGTTCTTTTACATTTTAAGATTGTTCCTAGTCTAGACAATGGTTTTTCATAATCAGTACATGATTGACTTCTCAAGAAAAAATTAAATTATGCATAATTTTGTAATCTACTTAAAACACTGCTGCTTGGAATAGATTTTATATTTCCATTAAAACAACTAACATTATACTTAAACATTTAATAAACTCTGAATAAATTTTAAAACACGGTTGTTGAAATGGTTCTAGGTAATTGAGATTTTTTTCACCTGACTCTGGTTTGTACCAGCTGTATTAGAAAAAACAACAACAGTGAAGAATATAGCAAATCATAGGCCTTAGCATGACTTCAGACTGGATGTCATTCTGATACTTTCTTCACTAAAAATTTTAATTTATTTCATTTATCCCTTGTAAAATCACCCCACATGCTTTATCTTCAACCCCAGGTGAAAGAGTTTGAATCAGGGTCACACATGAAATAATCCAAACCAGGCTGAGGGTAAAACACGTTAGTCTGGCAGTCTTTTACCTCATATGAAGAGTAAGGTGCCTGCCAGAACTTCCGTTTTTAGTGAGTATAGAGACCACCCTGATAGAGCAGTAAGGACAGTGTAAGGATAGATGGCTCAGGCTATCCTGAGCCAGTCCCACCCAGGTTTACAAGTAAGACAATCTCTGTTTTGGGGTAATTCCCAAGTTGTTAACAAACATACAAAGGAACCAAGGATGATTTTTGTTTTAGGTAAATAAGGTGTAACCTAACAACCCCTTTTAGTTGAAGAGTAGAATACTCTTAAAAATCTGAAATGATTACTGAAACTTCTGGATAGCTTGAGCATAAGTATAATTAAAATAGTGATATTTAGATTATAGGGACTGACAGACTAGGAACTAAATAAAAGCAAAGGTTTTAGAGGAGGCTTACTGAATAAAACTGTTCTTTAAAGAAACAAAATTATTTGAAAAATAAAATGAGGAAAGTAAGTAAGGTATTTCAATTTAATTCAAGTTGACTTAGGTAAATAGGGCCAGGGACAAGACTAGAGCATATGCTTTGCATGATGGAGTGCTAGGTTTAGTCCCCAACAATGCAAGGTACATGTGAGTGTGACCACTGAGCACTGCTGGGTTCCCCTCAAATAAAGGGAAAGAAAAGTAAATGAATAGTGACAAAAATTAATATGTATAGGGAATTAGAAAGACAAATAATAATGAATAAAAAACTCAAATTATGGAAGACATAGAACTATTGAATGAGCAAATTTAAATTTATTAATACTGTGACTAATAAAAACAGACCTTATTCTTTAAAATCTTTATTTAATCACTTTGATTACAAATATGATTGTAGTTGGGTTTCAGTCATGTAAAGAACACCCCCCTTCACCAGTGCAACATTCCCATCACCAATGTCTCAAATCCCCTTCTGAGATTTCAGCTGTATTGCTGATGTACCCATGGTTTTTCACTAGTTTATATCTCTCTTTTTGAAATTTTTAATATATTATTTATTAAGTAACATGATCATAGTTAGGTTACAGTCATAACCAGAACACCCCCCTTCACCAGTGTAACATTATTCCCTCCCCCCTTCCCATCCCCTGCCTGTATTCGAGACAGGCATTCTGCTACAGTTACTTGTTTTTAAGTTCAGTAAGTTGAATTTTTTTTAAAGGATAAGAGTAAAAAAATATAGTAAAGGTGTGATAGTGGCAATCGCCATTGTTTGCATAGGTCCAGAAAAATGGGGAAAATGGAAAAAAATCCTTGACCTGATTACAAAAAGGCCTCACCCCAGAAGTTTATTGGCATAAGACAGACTCTGGGTTCCAGGCATACCAGTCCGTCCAACTTGAGTCATTCTCAAGGTCCCGGTGAAACTTTTTCACACTTTAGCTATTGTTGGTATCAGATTCTTATATTTAAAGACTCTGGATTCTGTGCATTTCTTTCATCGATGTCAGGCTGATGTGGAGCATCCTCTAGTTTCAGCATACCATTAAATGCGGAGCGATCTGCCCTGCATGCAGACTGTTGCTGACTCATCTGGGTGTTGGGAGCACTCTTTGGAGTAAGTCAATGCCAAAGCAGTGATAGGTCTTCCCTGGTAGAGACTTGGATTCTGGTAATGTATTAGATATTTGTGGTTGTTTCCATAGATGGTATCCATTGTTCAGGTGTGTGTGGGCGATGCCCATTCCAAATCATTATGCCAATGTTCAGGGTAAAAGGCCTAATTACATTACCAAATTTGTGTTTCCATCTCTATTAGATAAAAACTTGTTTGCATATGTATTATTTTCCCATGTTAATGTGCCTATGCAAAGGAGAAGCAATGCCACAAGATATTGTTGGTGCATCTGGGGGCCGAGGAATAAAGTCTTAACATTCCCCGTAACTTGGTACATACATGAAATTTATACAGAGATACTCTTCTACCAGTATTGCTTATACAGCAGATCTCAAAGGGGGGAAATCAAACAATCAAATAACAAATCCAGTAGGCAAAATTGTCACTATATGAGGATATTCGAAAAGAGTAATAGATGTTAAGGAATACATCTGAGATATACAAAGGAGATACACGTGACCCTTTTATGTTTTAAAAATAGTCAAGAGGGAGGGGGGTGTTTCCGAGACACCACTTTGGTCTGTGATTTGGACAAGCGAAGAGAGCATGGAGCCATGTTGCCTGCTGAAGCTTCTGACTCCCCGAGAGGCATTTGCTTCCTAATTGCTGGAAGTTGAAAGTTCAGCAGTCCCTTCCCAGCCCCTTGCAGGAACAAGGAAGCCAAAAACAGACCTTGTTCTTGAGTAGAAAATAGTATGGTCTGAGTGATTAGTAGAAATTTATATGTGAATAGATACACACACAGTAAGTTTTACTTAGCAAACTTATTGTTTTCATCCTTCTTAGGGATTTGAAAAAAATTAGAAGTGATGTGAAAAGGGAACAGATGGGATGTTTATCTTAGCTTCTGAAGTACTTTGGCACTTATACTTGTGGTGGGGAACACATTCTTTTTTAAATCTGTTAAAAAGCAAAACTAAAACAACTTCCTCTTTTGGGAGCCAGAGTTATAGTACAATGGGTAGGGCATTTGCTTTGCATGTAGTCAACTCAAGTTCAGTCCCCTCCATCCCTTATAGTTAATCCTCCAGGAATAATTTCTGATTGCAGAAACAAAAGAAACACCTAAGCATTGCACTGTGTGGTCTCCAAACCCTTATTTGCTTTCATACTTGTTTAAATACCGTTTTCTCTTTTTATACTTATTAGTGGTAGAGTCCTCCTCTCAATGATTATTTTTAAGTATTAGAGTAGGGTATCCAAGCAATATTTAAGGGAGCCAGCAACCACACCTGTGATTCTAGTCTAGAGGTGATCGATGATTCAGTGCTCTGGTCCTGAGGAATAGGTGGTCCATGTACTATCGAGATTAAACTTGGAAGTCTTACACTTGCAAGGCATATTCACCAGCCCTGGATATCTCACTAACCCATTCTATTTTTTTGATCATTTTATATTTTGGTTTTTGGGCCACACCCAGTGATGCTAAGGGGTTACTCTTGGCTATGCACTCAGAAATCGCTCCTGGCTTGGTTGACCGTATGGGATGCTGGAAGATTGAACCGCAGTCCATCCTAGGTCAGCCGCGTGCAAGGCAAATACCCTACCACTGCGCTACTGCTCTGGTCCCAATCATTTTATTTTTGATTTCTGATCCACACATACACTTTGCTCAGGGCCAACTTCTGCTGCATGCTTACAGGTTGCTACTCCTAATGGAGCTTGGGAAACTGCTCTGGGCACTCTGATGCAAACAATGCCTTCCACCCATTGAGCTATCTCTCCAGACTTCAGTTATTTTCATAACTCTAGGATCTTGTATCTAGCCCATCAGACATTTAAAGAATATAGATGAATTTTTTTGGTTTTATGAATAACTTTTATGGAGTTTTCACTATATGTTGTCTCCAGTCATTTATGTGCCTATCTGGCACAGGATGGACCCTTAGTAAATATTTGTTGATTTAAGTGACAATATATTAAAAATGCTTTGAAACTGGGAGGATGGTTCAGATGGCTAGAATACAGGCTTTGCATACTGGAGGCACTGCATGGTCTTTCAGGTACCAGTGGGATCAGTACCCCAAGCAACTCAACTGACAGTAATTACTGAGTGCCACTGTATGTAATCCAAAAGCAAATGAGTAAGCTTTAAAAAATTATAGGATTATTCAAATTAAACTTGTGAACTTATTGAGTTTATTAACCAAAGTATGGGGCCAGAGAGGTAGTACAATGGGTAGGAGGCTTACCTTGTACCTTTTTCTTGATCCCCAGCACCCCATATGGTTTTCTGAGCCTGCCAGGAGTGATCTCTGAGCACAGAGCTTGGAATTAACCCTGAGAATAGCTGGATGTGGCCCCCAAAATAAAAAATAAACCCCTAAAACCCAAAGTGCTCAGTGCATGTCATATTAAGCTTTTGTTTGGTTTGTTTTGGGTTACATCTAGCAGTACTCAGGGCTTACTCTCAGCTCTACACTGAGAAATCATTCCTGGTGGTGCTTAGGGGACCATATGAAATGCTAGGAATTGAACCCAGGTTCAATGCAAGGCAAATGCCCTACCTACTGTATTATTGGCCCTGTATCTTGACAGAGATTACTGTTGAATTACATCTATCCTAAACAGTATAATTGGATCTTGAATGTCTTCATTAGGAAACCATATATTTTTATGTTGTTCAGAGATACTGATACTAGTTAACTTACTGTTAATTTTGATAGATAATTTTATTACTTTACAACTAATATACATTAATATGTTTTTATTATAGGTTTTCTGAAACTCCCTACCTTACTTATTATTTAATAATAATAATGAGCTGGAGTGAGTGTAGAACAGGTACAGCACTTGCCTTGCATGCTGTCAACCTGGATTCAATCCCCAGCATCACAAATGGTCTTCCAATCCCTTTCAAGAGTAATTCCTGAGTACAAAGCTAGGAGTAAACCCTGAGTACCACTGGGTGTGGCACCACCACCAGAAAAAAAAGATAACTATTTGATGATGATGAAGATGATATGAAAGTGTCTATTTTTATTTCAGAAATTGTTTTTTTGTTTGTTTGTTTTTTGGTTTTTGGGCCACATCCGGCAGTGCTCAGGGGTTACTCCTGGCTGTCTGCTCAGAAATAACTCCTGGCAGGCACGGGGGACCATATGGGACACCCGGATTCGAACCAACCACCTTTGGTCCTGGATCGGCTGCTTGCAAGGCAAACGCTGCTGTGCTATCTCTCTGGACCCAGAACTTGGTTATTTTGACTTAATCTTATTGAATAGTAATTTACATAACTAGAAAAATTCAGTGATTTTAAATTTTTGAGGAACTAGGTCAAGAGACATCTCTCACTAATGATCAGTACTTGTGTTTTGGACAAATACCTGAGAAAAGTAGTTTACCAGCTAATGGGGCCTAAAATTCAATTCTTCCATTTGACCTAAAATTACGTTCTAGTACAATTGCCCTAAAATCCTGTTCTAGTATAGACTCTTAATGTGGATTTGGCACATTATTTGTACTTGCTTTTACATCATTAATGTAACCTTCTAAAAATGGGAAGTTGTGGGGCCAGAGCAATGGCATAGTGGTAGGGCTTTTGCTTTGGCTGACCCAGGACGGACCTGGGTTCGATTCTGGCATCCCACATGGTCCCCTAAGCATACCAGGAGTGATTTCTGAGCACAGAGCCGGAGTAACCCCTTAGAGTCACTAGTGTGGCCCCAAAACCAAAATAAATAAAATGTTTAAAAAAGAAATTGGCAAGTTGGTGTAGAATATTTTCAGTTTAGACATTTCATCTATCTAGAAGTTGTAAAGGTAGCATTTACAACCTAGTTTCTCAGAGTTTATGTTGTTTTCTTACTTTCTCAAAATTGAGTTACTTTAGGCCAATGTTAATTTTTTTTGTTTGTTTTTGTTTTATTTTTTGTTTTGTGGGCCACACCCGGTGACACTTGGTTTACTCCTGGCTATGTGTTTAGAAATTGCCCTTTGGGGGATCATATGGGATACCGGGAATCGAACCCGGGTCCGTCCTGGGTCAGCATTGCGTGCAAGGCAAATGCCCTACTGCTGTGCTATCGCTACAGCCCTAATGTTAATTTCTTAAGCTAATTATTTGCTTAATCTAGTTCCAAGTCACCATCAGAATAGCAATTTAAACCTTAAATTGTTTGATAGTTATCTCTGATTACAGTTTAATGGTATATGATTTAATTTTGTTTAGGTAAATATGCTGAAGATATATTTGGAGAATTATTCAATGAAGCACATAGCTTTTCCTTCAGAGTTAACTCATTACAAGAACGTGTGGATCGTTTATCTGTTAGTGTTACACAACTTGATCCTAAAGAAGAAGAATGTAAGTTTATTAATATATTATTTTCTTTCACATATTTTAGATGTGATAAATGATACATATTATGAACAATATTAACTATAAATGTGTTCGCCTTTTCTTCTCCTGCAACCTTTGGGAAATATGTTATATACGCATAAAGAATATAATTGCCATTAGTATGACAATCTTCTTTTAAACCAACTTCTTTAGGAAGTGATTTAAATAGCTTGTGTTAATTTTTTTTTTTTTGGTTTTTGGGCCACACCCTGTGAGGCTCAGGGGTTACTCCTGGCTATGCACTCAGAAGTTGCTCCTGGCTTCTTGGGGGACCATATGGGACGCCGGGGGATCGAACCGCGATCCGTCCTAGGTTAGCGCAGGCAAGGCAGGCACCTTACCTCCAGCGCCACCGACCGGCCCCAGCTTGTGTTAATTTGGGAAATAAAGATTTTTATCTAGACTTTTATTTCATTATCTTTATTTTTTTCTTTGTGCCTTAATTTGCCTGAAAATTATTTTTGAGGGATTCAAAAGATAGAGTGGAGGAGTAGAATTTCTGTCTTGAGGTATGGCCTGATCCCATGAGTTCACCAGGGATAATTCTCAAGTGCGGAGCCCTGAGAAAGAGCCCTGACCTTTCTGGGTAGAGGCCTTTCAAAAACAAATGAAAATATAAAAACTTGTAAAAAATAATACTGTTAAATTTTAATACATATCTTTTTGGGAGGACACACCCAGTGGCACTTGGGTTACTCCTGGCTCTGTGCTCAGAAATCGCTCCTGGCTCTATATAGGGACTATATGGGATGCTGAGGATCGAACCCGCATCCATCCTGGGTCAGCCATGTGCAAGGCAAATGCCCTACCTCTGTGCTACCACTCCAGCCCTTAAAAAAATCTTAATGCTCTCATTAAAATTTAAAATAAAGTTACCTATTACTAAGGATGTATTTTAGAGTTTTAGAATTGCTTTAAAATTATGTAGAACATTAGGAATAATTAAAACCTAGAACCAAAACTAATTTGAAATTTGGGGAGGATGTTGGATGTGAATTTTAATTATTTAATTATGATATTTTTAATTCAGTGGGAGTTCAAACAAAACAACATTGTATGTACAATATAATTATAGAATGTCGTGTTTGCCCTTCGTGTGCCTGAAAAGTGCCTATATGATCCCCTGAGCACTGCCAGGAACTATCCTTGAGTATAGACAGAGGAGTGACCAAAGAAAAAAAATAAGTAAAAATTATAGAGTATAATTTCAGCATTTTCATTTCTTAAGTTAATGGTGAGAACTACCAATATTTCTTTTTTTTTTTTTTTTTTTTGTGATTTTTTGGTCACACCCAGCAGTGCTCAGGGGTTACTCCTGGCTTCATGCTCAGAAATTGCTCCTGGCAGGCACGGGGGACCATATGGGACGCCGGGATTCGAACCGATGACCTTATGCATGAAAGGCAAATGCTTTACCTCCATGCTATCTCTCCGGCCCCTACCCTACCAATATTTCTTAGACAACATATTTTTAAAAATGAGTTTTTAAACAATGACAATTGACTTTAAATATAGATGTGCTTATAAACAATGTATTTACTTATGTATATTAATGTGTAAATGATGTCAGATGATATGTTGGCAATTGGAAGGGTCTTTGTCACAGTGTCAATTAACAAGGCAATTGAGAAATTAGAGGAATCAAAGATACAAACGTGCTTATTACTTATAAAATGCTCTTTGCATATTTTTACTAACAAAGTTTGTACAGTTAAATACTATGTTCTATCCTGATTATGATTTATGGTTAGTAAGTGTTGTGAAAGAATTAAAAAAATTGATAATACTGTGATTAAGAAGCAGGCCCTTTCTGACAGAAGCCAGAGGATGAGCATGTAGTATTGCAGCAGAAGGATCAGCCTTAAAAGCAGCTAGATCTGGATTTACTGTTCTTATTCTATATTTATACCTATTTCTCTTTGGACTAGTTATATATAATATTTTCTAGTCTTCATTTTCTTGTGTTTTAAAGCAGAATAATAGTTTTATCTCATTTAATTGTTTAGGTTAAGCAGAAGATTTGACAATGCTTCCAGTGTTTACAGTATAGTAGTCATTACATGTGTTACTCTTTATTGATATTAGGAAAAAGCTTTTTTCATCTTTGAATTTTATTGTGGTAGTCCAAGTTCTTCATTTTCTGGAATACAGGCATTCCAGTATTGCATGTCTGATCTCACTGTTTTTCCTGCTGACTAGACCCAAAGGTTCCTGCTGAATGAACTTTACTGATGGGAAAAAAAAATGAGGGGGAGAAGAATTTAAGACTTATTGTGATTGTTCCTTAAAGCATTTATCTATATTCTTGAAGCCATATTATATATAAGAAGTCACCTAATTTTTTAATGTCAAAAATTCACTCTTATGTTAAGAAAACAGTGTTTTGGGCAAGAGAGATACAGCAGCAGATAAAGCACTTGCCTTGCACATTGGCCAACCTGGGTTGGATCCTCAGTAATCCATATGGTACCCGGAGTCCTGCCAGGAGTCACTCCTGAGCATAGAGCCAAGAATAAGCTCTAAGCTTATTCCATATCACCAGATGTGGCCCAAAACAAAACAAAAAACAATATAGTGGTTTGGTGGTACACTTCTTATTTTAATATGGTTTAAAATATCTGAATAAATGAAATTATTTTAAATTATATACAGAGGTTGGGGCCGGCGATATAGCATGTGGTTAGGGCGTTTGCCATCCATGCAGAGGGACAGTGGTTCAAATCCCGGCATCCCATATGGTCCCCGAGCCTGCCAGGAATGCTTTCTGAGCATAGAGCAGGAGTAACCCCTGAGCACTGCCGGATATGACCCAAAAACCAAAAAGAAAAATTTACATTCAGAGGTTATATTGAATAATATGGTCTGAATCCTTAAGACTCCATCACCAAGTAGAGTTTCTGATGAAGGAAAAAAATACAATATTTTCTATACAGTAGTTTTTTTTAACCTTATGATAAGTTGGAGTACAACTGTTTTATATGTATAGGTATATATAATATATACCTTATATAGCATGGAGAGCAGTATTATGGTTAGCTAAAAATGCTACTGGTAATTACTTTAGTGTTATTGGTATGAACTAAATAAAAGTATTAAAGGGAGACAGGAAAAAGAAAGAGAACATTGGTTGGTGAGGATCAAAATGGCAAGTAGAAAAAAGATAAACTTGCTAGGGAAATGTTGAATATACTTCAGATATAGAATTTGAGTCCTCTGAGCCTTTGAAATGGAAGGTTTCATAAAAGCCCACCTACGGCTAGAGAGATTGTATAGAGGGATTGTAAAGGCACTTGATACACATGCAACTTATTCTGATTAGCTCCCTTATGGTCCCCTGGAGCAAGCTCTGGATGAGGCCTAATTCCCCAAACCAGCAACAATAAGAAAACTATACAAAGTGATATGGAATGAAATAATAGAACACTTAAACAATAACTCTTGATTCCTAAGTGACTTCCTCTTAAACGCTGCAGACTTTTAAAAAAAATAAAATATATGGCTTTTTCTTATATTAAATGTAATATATATAATAATATATTAAATATAATATAAAAATAATTTTTTTATTTTAGTGTCTTTGCAAGATATAACAATGAGAAAAGCTTTCCGAAGTTCAACAATTCAAGATCAGCAGCTTTTCGACCGCAAGACTTTGCCAATTCCATTACAGGAGACATATGATGTTTGTGAACAGCCTCCACCTCTCAATATACTCACTCCTTATAGGTCAGTAACCTGAAAAATAAGATGGTTGGCTATTTATCTTAATCTTTAAGTTCAGATAGTAGCAATCTAGATTTAAATGCTAATCTTTATTCACTGGGCTTCTTCTTACTACTTTTAGAAATTGTTTACTTTATTTATTGGGTGAGTTTCCAAGGTTCTGATATACAAAGATGAGATTTATTCTAGGAAATTGTACTGACAAATATTATTTTTAAAAGTCAGTGCATGAGGTCAGGTAGATAGCTCAAAGGGCCAGTGTGCAGTCAGGAGTCATGGGTGCAATTCCAGGCACCACAATCCCCTGAGCATCCTCTAGAGGAAGGCCTAGAATGGGTTTGCAACCCGCGGCTCCAGAGCTTTGCCTTGGCCCTGACAACAGGGCCTGTAGCAAGGGGGTGGGGAGTGGTATCACTTGCCTTCTCTGCCTCCCAATGCTCTGTGTGGCAAAAATCTAATTAAACAGGTAAATTAAATACTTTAATTGGCTATTAATTTGCACAAATATTTTATTAACTGAAAAAGTTCTTTTTTTTCTTCAGATTGACAGCTAACTGCATGATCCCTTATATAGCATTAAGATAAGAAATAATGTATGCAGTGTTTTATATATACATACATACATACATATATATATATATATATATTTGTGCTATATTTGTTTTAAATGTTGTAGTAGTTTTGCAGCTCCTGGGGTTTTTATCCCTTCGGAAACGAGTCCAAGTGGCTCTTTTATGTTTAAAGTTTGTAGACTCCTGGGCTAGAACATGGAGCTGGGTGTAACCTTAGTTTAAGTACCACCAGGTATGACTGGAAACAAAAGAAAATTCAAAGCAAAAATGAAATTATTGCAAACTTATGAAGAAATTGAAACTTTTTTTAATTTAATTCAGATAAGATGTAAAAATAAAATATTCAAAGTTTTAGCATTATAATTATAACATCAAAATTATAAGTATTTTTTCTATTCTTAACAAGAATTAGGATTTTTTAAAAAAAATAAGTAGGAATTTCTATATAAGATACATATTTTTAATATTTTTATTTAAAATTTTAAGTTTTCTTCTTTGGAAGTCATTCACTTGATTTGTTAAGTGGGTAATTTAAGTTACATCACATCTATCCTGTATAAAATAGAATCAGATAATTACCTGAAATTTTTGGTCAGTATACAAGTTATTACATAAAACTTTTGTTACATTAGTAACTGTTAGGCAAAATGTTTTGAATTTGGCAAGGTAAATAAATGAGAGCATTGGCAGAAGCCCTATATCAGTGGTGGGCAACCTTTTTTTCAACTGAGCCAAATCTCACCAAAACCACGATAGAAATTTATTTTGAGAGCCACATTTTTAAAACCGAAAATACATAGGATGGTACACTGTTTTTAGTTTCAAGACGTTTTTATTGAGAATATTCTGCATGCAAGTATCTACATAGGTCAGGAGGATACATATAACACAACTAATAAAACAAAAACTTTAGAACATATTATTTATCGATAACGTTAAATTTTGTAAAATTTGCCTTACAATGTAGAGAAAATTACATCCTGACAATGACTGACGAAGTCACAAATACTAATGTGAACATTGGCCTTGGTTCTGATCAGAGCTGTGTGGAGCCAGCTGCCAGGACTGCACAAAGGGTGCGCAGTGACAGAGGCTAGGAGCAGAGTCCTGACTCCTGAAGCGGCCATCCGGCACACAGACAGAAGAGCCACATTAAAAAGTGTAAAGAGTTGCATGTGGCTTGCGAGCCGCGGCTTCCCGACCACTGCCCTATATGTTGGTCTAAATAATATTATCCTCTCAGACTTCCTTTGACAGAAACTTTTCTAATTATTATTTCTCTAAGTACCTTTAGAAAATTTAGTTTCAGCAGAAGTTAGGAATGAAAATTGTCCAGCTGTTTTTTTATTAACACTTGTGTAAATCATCTGATTTTCAATTTTTCTCATATTCTGTATTATTAGTAATGTTCTATTAATGCATTTTCTAATTTTCCAGTAATTTTTACATGCTTTATTATTAATCTAGAAAAAAAGATGGTAAACATTTCTATTCTGATTGCCTTAGTTTTACTAATATATAATGTATATCTTATTTTATATTTCAGAGATGATGGTAAAGAAGGTTTGAAATTTTACACCAATCCTTCTTATTTCTTTGATCTATGGAAAGAAAAAATGTTGCAAGATACAGAGGATAAGAGGAAAGAAAAGAGGAAGCAGAAGGTATTATATGTGATTTTAGTAATTGAAGTTAGTTTTTATGCTTTATCTTTTGTTGCCTACATGGAACTTTTAATTCATCCTGTACTTTAACAGTTTTAATTTTTGGTTCTATATAGTCAAATACAGAAACTTTGATTGATAGAAAGCTCATAGTCTAAAAAGTTAAATAAGTAACTAGATTATTAGAATAGAACATGTTACATGCAGTAATTAAAGTATGCCCAGAAGATTTGGCTAGTACAAAAAAAAGCACTGCACCTGCTTAAATAGAGGACAAAATTAAAGAATTTTGAATTAAAAATAGGAATAAAGGAGTGAGATAAAGAAATCGAAAGATTAAGACTAAAGTATTGTTTTCTTACCAAAGGGCATCCTAAGTATTTTGGAAAAGTTATTTACATCTTACTGTCTGTTGTTTTCATTTATCAACTATTTTTGTTTTATTTGTTGGTTATCAGCTGATATTTTTGTCATTTTCATTTCCCACTTCCTTAAAAAATGTTGCTTAACTCTGCTTTATTCCGTGTTAATGATAACTAGAGATATAAAAGAGAAGCAAAAATATAATCTAAGCAGAATTATGAAGGAGGCAATCTGTCTTCATCCTTTTGTTTCTCCCTTAGTTTTTTTTCTTCTTTTTTCCATAATTCCTTCTTATTGTTCTCTGTTCTAGAGGTGGTACTGTATCGTAGTGAGAGTTTGTGACTTGTTACTGATAGCACAACTTATTTGCCTGCAAGCAGTTTCCTGCTCAATACAACCAGTGGTTTAAAATTTTATTTTAGGTCGATTGCCTAAATTGGACATATTTGTCCAAATAGTATACTATTTACATTGCCTTCCTTTATTCATGTGTGGTTTCTGCTTGGCCCATTTTGGGAATTTGTATTTATTTGCGGGGGGGGGGGGGGTACACCTGGGGTTATTCCTGGCTCTGCATTCAAGAATTACTTCTAGTGGTACTCAGAGGACCGACCACATGGGATTCTGGTGGTTGAACCTGTGGTGGCTGATTGCAAAGCAAATGCCCTATTCACTGTACTATTGCTCCAACCCTTGTATTTCTTAGATCTGCTCTAGACCTTTCTGTCCTTTCTCTCATAAATGAATCACTTTTTTCCTTTATTTTTCAAATATCCTGTTTTCTTTTGAGTGACACATGTATTATGAGTTATTGGAATAATTTAATTAAACATATTTTTAGCTTTTTTTTTAGGGGGGGGCAGGTGGACACAACCAGTAGTACTCAGTGGTGCTCCAGACTCTGCGCTTAGGAATTATTCTTGGAGGTGTTTGGGGCACCATAGGGATTGAACCTATATTGGCTGCATGCAAGGCAAATACACTATCTGCTCTACTATTGCTCTGTCTAGTTTACTGTCTAGTTTATAATATTAATAATGGTTTCTTATGAACATAATTCTAAACCCATTACCAGTTGTACATGATTCCTACTCCTAAGGACCCCAAAACAAAACTCTCCCCCCCTCTAAGCCCCCCCCCAAGTTGTATGAATCAGTTTTTTTATTATGTTACCTTTGAGTCTTCGTTGCTACCTTGCTGTGTATCTTTTAAAAAAATTTTTTTTTTTGGTTTTGGGGTCACACCCAGCAGTACATAGGGTTTACTCCTGGCTTTACACTTGGGGATTATTCCTGGTAGTGCTCTTGGGAATATACAGGGCACAGAGATTGAACCAGGGTTGACTGCATGCAAGGCAAGCTCTACTTTCTCTCCAGCCCTACTCTGTATCTTTTAAGTCCTACATATGTGAGATCATTCTGTATCCATTCCTTTCTTTTTGACTGACCTAATTCAGCATGATATAGTTTAGTTTAATCTATGTCATGATATAGTGCATGGCTTTGTTCTTTCTTAGAGCTATTTCATTGTTTATATACAACGAAATTTAAAAAAAAAAATGGCTATCTACAAGGTTTCTTTTCCAGACAATCCAACATTAGTAAATTTTTGAGTATTTGTTAGATGTAGATAGTGCCATTAGTTATAGAAATGTCACTGTATCAAAATCTGATAGATGTAGGAGTAGCAAGAGTTATTCAGAAAGGTTTTTTTAACCTCAAATTTAACTACTTGGCCATAGATTTTCATATGGCACATCGGTTTCTGTTAGAGTTAAAAAAAAGAATTATGAGAACCTGGGATTGGAAACAAATAGCTAATATTGAGCACTGAATATGCAAACAAATTTACTTTTACTATATATGATAACATCTTTCAATAATGTTAGAATTTAAATTTATTATTATAGCCTCCTTTTAAAAATATCACCTCAGCATTTGCTTTGTTTCAATTCATCTGTTACAGCAGAAGAATCTAGATCGTCCTCACGAGCCAGAAAAAGTACCAAGAGCACCTCATGATAGGCGGAGAGAATGGCAGAAGTTGGCTCAAGGTCCAGAGCTGGCTGAAGATGATGCTAACCTCTTACATAAGCATATTGAAGTTGCTAATGGACCAGCCTCTCATTTTGAAACAAGGTTTCTTTTCTTATATTTTGCCTTATTTCTGGTACCTTTTTTGCCTAAGTCTCTTAATTGTGACATAAAGCACATAGATGATTTTGAAGCCCTTACTTTGTGAGCCTACTAAAGTCTGATTGATCTTGGGCAGTCCATTTTCATAACTTGAATTCAGTTCTTTCATTTCTAGAGAGGGGCTTCTAGAATAAATGATTTCAGGGTAGTTTAACTTGTAGGTGAAATCTCAACTCCCTCCCCTTATTTCAGGTAGAGTCTGAAAGGTTTCATAATGTAATTGTTGTCTGGAATTTTTAAAAAAACATTAATGAATTATTACATATAAATAACTTGTAAAGAGCTGTATTATGTTCTCCTTTCATTCTCCTATCTTCCATTTTATTCCTTACACCATATCTCTCATCAAAGTATCAGGAGTTTTAAGCAAATCACACATGACTTTTTGCAGAAATACTTAGAGCAAGACCTTTTCTTTCTCAGTAGCCCTAATAACAAGCTATGGTAATGGCATATCAGCATTTCTCTGTAAAGAGATTTATTTGTTCATTTATAGTTGATTGATAATATATGCAATAGTTAATGGTTTTTTAATAGAGTAGATACTAAGATTTCTTTTAAGTTTTATAAAATATTAAGTTGTATGTGAAATGTCTTGGATTATTTTAGGAGTAATATACATATAATACATGAAAGATTGAAAGTATTGAGTTTTTTAATTAATGAACTATATAAACATTTATGCTATTAACAGGCAAACTATTTACCTGACACAGTAGTATAATTTCTAACTTGGTTTTGTATGTATCTTTTAAGGCCTTATTTGTCTCTTGTGAGCATGATCGATAGCTATTACAAATTTTCACATCTGAAAGGTGTCTAAATTTTTTTAAATCTGAACTTAAGTCACATGTTGAAATATTACCCTAGCAGCTTTAAAAAGAAAAAGCTATATAGTTAGCCATATCTGTGTTGTTATTATACCCTGAGTATAGGACATTTAGAATTAGAATTTACTTAGGTTTAACAGATCAACAAGAATGTCTGAAGAAATAGTAATGAGTAATGCACTTGCCTTGTACATGACTGACCCAGTTTTGATCCCAAGCACCCCTGAGTTTATATAGTTGCCTAAAACCCACCAGAAATCATTCTTGAGCACAGAACCAGGAGTAAGCCTTGAACACTGCCGCTGTGGTCAAAAAACAAAACCAAAAGATCAGCAAGGTACCGTGGTGATAGAATTTTTCTATTTCATATGCTAGCTTTTAGTTTTATTTTAAAGCATATTGTTGGCCATCGGGACTTATTACTCCTGGCTCTCTGTTCAGGGATAGGTCATAGCACATGTGATGCTGGGGATTGAATCTGAATCAGCCACATGCCAGGCAAGTATCTTTATGCACTGTCATATATCTTCAGCCCCACATTCTAGCTTTTTGACTTTAGTACTTATTGTATAGAAAACTGAAATAGAGGGCCTGAGAGATAGCATGGAGGTAAGGCGTTTGCCTTGCATGCAGAATGACAGTGGTTTGAATCCCAGCATCCCATATGGTTCCCCGAGCCTGCCAGGAGCGATTTCTGAGCGTAGAGCCAGGAATAACCCCTGAGTGCTGCTGGGTTTGACCCAAAAAACCAAAAACAAAAACAAAAAAGAAATAGATGCAGAGAGAGAGCTTTGAATCGTTCACTAAAAATTGTCTTCTTGTTTGTAATTATATATTAGGATTTGGGAATATATGTACTCAATAGTAGAATGCATGCTTTGTATGTGTGAGTCTCTTGAGTTCAGTTTCCATCATTTGCACTCCCCAAAATACTAAAAAGACTAGCTACGTGACTTTTTTTATCTTTTGAATTGAATTAGTATTATTTTTAAATTTTTGTTTGTATTGTATCCAATTAGTGTAATTTTTGTTTGTTGTGTAGACCATATCTGACAGTGCTCAGGAGTTACTAATGGCTCTGTGCTCAGGATTACTCCTAGCAGTGCTCAGAGGGCCATATGGGATGCTAGGGATTGAAATCAGGTTGGCCACATGCAAGGCAAATGCCCCACCAGCCCTTGAATTAGTATTATTTAAGAGAAGAGCTATAGAGGACTGAGGAGATGGCTCTGTGGTTAGAGATGTGTATTGCTCAAGGACCTACTTCTTTTTTTTTTTTTAACTTTATTTCTTTACTAATTGGTTGATTGGTTGGTTTAGGGGCCACACCCGTGGGGCTTAGAGGTTATACCTGCCTCTGCACTCAGAAATTGCCCCTGGCAGGCTGGGGAACCTTGTAGGGTCCCTCAGGTCTGCCGCATGCAAGGCAAATCAAATGCCTTACCACTGTACTATCTCTCTAGCCCCAGGGGACCCGTCTTTTGAACCTTGGTATCCACCTCATGACCTCTGAGCTGCTCAAGTATCACTGAGTATATAGCCTTGGAACCATTCACACAACTCCGGATGAGGACTAACCTTTAAACTTCTCTTGAACCATTCAGTTTGTTGAATGAATTCACTAGTAATGGCCCCTAGGCCCTCTGAGCACTGTTAAAGAGACCTAAAACTAAACTGTAGAACATGATCATAAATGGAAAATTGCAAGGAAAGATTGCATTGTGAGCAGTTAGATTATTTAAGACCAAAATAAATATGAAATTTCTGAAAGAAGTTCTTTTTTTTTTATGTCTTTTTTGGGGGGTGGAGGGTGTTAAACCAGGCAGCGCTCAGGCATTACTCCTGGCTCTGCACTCAAATGGCTCCTGGCAGGCACGGGGACCATATGGGTCCATCCTGAATCGGCTGCTTGCAAGGCAAACGCCCTACACTGTACTCTTTCCAGCCCCTGAAAGAAGTTTCTTTTTTTATTAAATATATTTTTTATTTAAGTAATATGATCATATTTGGGTTATAGTCATAACCAGAACACCCCCCTTCACCAGTGCAACATTACCCCTCCCCCTTCCCATCCCCTGCCTGTATTCGAGACAGGCATTCTACTACAGTAATTTGTTTTTAAATTCAGTAAGTTGTATTTTTTTTCCTTAAAGGATAAGAGTAAAAAAATATAGTAAAGGTGTGATAGTGGCAATCGCCAATGTTTGCATAGGTCCAGAAAAGTGGAGAAAATGGAAAAAAAAATCCTTGACCTGATTACAAAAAGGCCTCACCCCAGAAGTTTATTGGCACAAGACAGACTCTGGGTTCCAGGCATACCAGTCTATCCAACTCCAGTCATTCTCAAGGTCCCGGTGAAACTTCTTCACATTTTAGATATAGTTGGTATCAGACTTTTATATTTAAAGGCTCTGGATTCTGTGCATTTCTTTTGTTGATGTCAGGCTGATGTGGAGCATCCTCTAGTTTCAGCATATCATTAAATGCAGAGCGATCTGCCCTGTATGCAGACTGTTGCTGAGTCGCCTGGGTGTTGGGAGTACTCTTTGGAGTAAGTCAATGCCAAAACAGTGGTAGGTCTTCTCTGGTAGAGGCTTGGATCCTGGGAATGTTAAAGACAATTGTGGTTGTTTCCATAGTTCAGGTGTGTGTGGGCGATGCCCATTCTTCTGAGGCCTGAGCCAAATCATTATGCCAATGTTCAGGGTAAAAGGCCTAATGCATGATACCGGAATCAGCTTCAGCATAACCCCTAGTTCAAGGACAATATAGGGTTCTGTAATGTCGCAAAACATGTCTCAGACTCAACTATCACTTGTCTTCAAAACATAAAAGGGTCACATGTATCTCTTTTGTATATCTCAGATGTATTCCCTTAACATCTATAACTCTTTTCAAATATCCTCATTTGTGACAATTTTGCCCACTAGTTAGTTATTTGATTGTTTGATTCTCCCCCTGTGAGATCTGTTTTATAAGCAATACTGGTAGAAGAGTAACTCTGTATAGATTTCACGTTTATACCAAGTTATGGGAAATGTTGGACTTCATTCGTTGGCCCCCAGATGCACCAACAATATCTTGTGGCATTGCTTCTCTTTTGCATAGGCACATTAAAATGGGAAAATAATACATATGCAAACAAGTTCTTATCTATTAGAGATGGGAACACAAATCTGAAAGTAGTTTCTTAAAAGTAAAAACACTGATTTCAAGGATCAAACTTTAAATCCAATGTAAAGAAAAAATACGCTAATACTGTAATTTTTTTTTAGACCACAGACATATGTGGATCACATGGATGGATCTTACTCACTTTCTGCCTTGCCCTTTAGTCAGATGAGTGAGCTTCTGACTAGAGCTGAGGAAAGGGTCTTAGTCAGACCACATGAACCACCTCCCCCTCCACCAATGCATGGAGCAGGAGATGCAAAACCCATTCCCACCTGTATCAGGTATGTCAGAATAAGAATTTGATGTTTTATCTTAACAGTTAGTAAATGCTTCCTTTAAAGCTCCAAATAAGCATTTTAGGCCATGAGTATCTAGCTTCTGTCATTGTTGAATGACGCAGCATTAACTACACATAAACCATTGAATATGTTTCTCTTTCAATAAAACTTCATTTACAGAGCCAAGGAGTAAGTTACATTTGAACTATGGGTCAAAATTTACCACTCTGTTAAGAACTGACATTCTCATAGAACAATCTAATAAGAATTTAAAGATTAAAATATGTTTAATTGTGTTAGAGTTTTATCAAATACATGATAAGTAGTATATTAATAAGTAGTAGGAATTTTAAATGGATTAAAATCTAAGTTGATATGAAGGGAAATACTCTTAAGAATTTAAGAGATTGGCTGGGGCCTGTGAGGTGGCACTAGAGGTAAGGTGTCTGCCTTGCAAGTACTAGCCAAGGAGGGACCATGGTTCGATCCCCCGGCGTCCCATATGGTCCCCCCAAGCCAGGGGCAATTTCTGAGCGCTTAGCCAGGAGTAACCCCTGAGCATCAAACGGGTGTGGCCCCCAAAAAAAAAAACCAACAAAAGATTTTAAGAGATGGCAGTTTCAAGTTTGCCAAGTAAAAGCTTACTTTGAAATTTAAATTTTTTGTTACTATTGTACATATTTTAATAGAGATTAGCTTTACATTTTTTGTTTCAAAAATCTACCTTATGTCACTAACTCATTTATTGTTTTTCTTCTCAGTAAAGAGGTTATAAAGTCATTTTGTGGTTTGTAATTTGCTGCCGTTGATTAAACTGAAATCTTAAAAGCCTCAATGAAACTACATCATTGCTTTGGTCACAGATTTTGCTGCAAATATTATAACATGATAAATGTTGAGCATTACAAATAGTCATCACAGTGTAGAATTAGAATTTTAGTTATCAAAGTAAGCATAGTATGTTTGCATGAATATGTTACACAAGAGGATAAGACTTTTGAATAGAATATTAGAAACAAAAGTACCTCCTATTCATTTTCTTTAAGTTCTCATTTTTTTCTCAATATCAGTGAATAATTTTTGTTTATAGGACGATGTTAGTGAATCTATCATGATAACCGTTACTGATAGTCATTTGTATTTTGAGTAGCTACTGTTTTCTCCTTTTAGTAACTTGCTAGAATCTCTTTCTCATTTCAGTTCTACTACAGGTTTGATAGAAAATCGCCCTCAGTCACCAGCTACAGGCAGGACACCTGTGTTTGTGAGCCCTACCCCTCCACCTCCTCCACCACCTCTTCCATCTGCCTTGTCAACTTCTTCCTTAAGAGCATCGATGACTTCAACTCCTCCCCCACCGGTACCACCCCCACCTCCACCTCCAGCCACTGCTTTGCAAGCTCCAGCAGTACCACCACCTCCAGCTCCTCTTCAGATTGCCCCTGGAGTTCTTCATCCAGCTCCTCCTCCAATTGCACCTCCGCTAGTGCAGCCCTCTCCACCAGTAGCTAGAGCTGCCCCAGTATGTGAGACTGTACCAGTTCATCCAATCCCACAGGGAGAAATGCAGGGGCTACCTCCACCCCCACCACCACCTCCTCTGCCTCCACCTGGCATTCGACCATCATCACCTGTCACAGTTGCAGCTCTTGCTCATCCTCCCTCTGGGCTACATCCAGCTCCATCTACTGCCCCTGGCCCCCATGTTCCATTAATGCCACCATCTCCTCCATCACAAGTTATTCCTGTATCTGAGCCAAAGCGTCATCCATCAACCCTACCTGTAATCAGTGATGCCAGGAGTGTACTTCTGGAAGCAATACGAAAAGGTAATTTTTTCAGGACTATTAAAAGCATTGTTGTTGTAACTTTAGAAGAATATTCAATGTTTAGGACAGTGAAGTTTTCCTTATTTATAAAATTTCAGATGATCATGTTTTATAGAAATAGTATTTGGAAAATAAAACTGTTTAACATAATATTTTAAATTATTTTCAAGGGCCTGAGAGCTAGCACAGCTGATAAGGCACTTGTCTTACACACAGCTGACTTAATTTTCAGTTCCCTGAGCCCTGCCAGATGTGATCTCTGAGCAGAGTCAAGAATGAACCCTGCCTGAGCACTGTTTTGGGTGTGGCCAAAATAAAAAATTACATATATTATTTTGAAAAAGTCATATCACAATAATTTTATTTTCATATTTAAGGAATTATTAAAATATTTATTAAATGAATGAAATATTTGAAGTATGGGATTTAAGTTTAAACTCCTTTATGTTTACTTTTTGGTTTTTGGGTCACACCCAGCAGTGCTCAGGGGTTACTCCTGGCTGTCTGCTCAGAAATAACTCCTGGCAGGCATGGTGACCATATGGGACACCGGGATTCGAACCAGCCGCCTTTGGTCCTGGATTGGCTGCTTGCAAGGCAAACGCCGCTGTGCTATCACTCCGTATGTTGACTTTTTTAAGGCCAGAGAGTTATTTCAGCAGGCTGAGCACATGCTTTGTATGCAGGATACTATGTTCTATCCCCAGTACTTCGTGATCCCCTTAGCACATCTGGCAATTGTCAAAATGCTACCAGGTGTGACCCCAAAGCCACAAAAAAAATCTTTGTTTAAATTTTAAAGCTATTTTCTTCAGTGTTAATATTACTTAAATGTTTCACTGACTTTTTCCTTTACTAGATTACTTTAAAAGATTGAGATTCCTCTCTTTAAAAGCGAAGTTTGCAAAGAAAAAAGCTGTCATATTGAACAAACATTAATTTATTTAGCCAACATTATTTTTTTTTTTTTTTTTTTTTGGTTTTTGGGTCACACCTGGCAGTGCTCAGGGGTTATTCCTGGCTCCAGGCTCAGAAATTGCTCCTGGCAGGCACGGGGGACCATATGGGGCGCGGGGATTCGAACCGATGACCTCCTGCATGAAAGGCAAACGCCTTACCTCCATGCTATCTCTCCGGCCCCTAGCCAACATTATTTAAGCACCCACTCTATCTCTAGATTTTAACAATGTAGAATGAATAATACTCCCTATACCTCAACTTTGGGGGAAAATAAAACCACAAAAATATATTCAATTATGTTAATTCGTTTAGTTGTTATAGGTAACAAGAATTATTATCACCTCGTTAACACCTTAGGACAGTGGACAACAGTTTAGGACAGTGGACGACAACCTGCGGCTCTCCGAGCCACATGTGGCTCTTTACACACTCTTCTGTGTGCCGGGCAGCCAGCAGCTCTAAGAGTCAGGACTCTGCTCGAGCCTTTGTCTGTGCGCACCCTGTGTGGCTCTCAAAATAAATTTCAATCGTGGTTTTGGCAAGATTTGGCTCAGTAGAAAAAAAAGGTTGCCGACCACTGCTTTAGGAGGTAAGGAGAGTAATGAGAAGCCAATAGATCAGTGACTAAATTATGTATTCGTAGGAATATCTGCTAAATTTCACCAAGTAATAGCACAAATGATATCACAATGAAAGAATGAAATATTAGAACACAACCTAACTTTTTTTCTAATTCTTTTTAATGTATCTTATCTTGATTTTTATTTTCATATATATGGCTTTTCATGTGTACTTGATTTTATTCCAGAAAGATTGATAATGTGTAGTATATGTAGTACTTAGTATTTTGGTTTACAATGAATGGTTTGGATTTACTATATCAGGTATTCAGCTACGCAAAGTAGAAGAGCAGCGTGAACAGGAAGCTAAACATGAACGCATTGAAAATGATGTTGCCACCATCCTGTCTCGTCGTATTGCTGTGGAATATAGTGATTCAGAAGATGACTCAGAATTTGATGAAGTAGATTGGTTGGAGTAAGGAAAAATGTCGCGTTCATAATTACTACAAAACTGAATGCAGATGTCCTTTGTGGTGCTTGTTCTTTGAAAATGTTTGGTCATTCCAAGTGTTTGGCTTTCTTTTTTCACACAATAAATAATCTTTTCTTCCATAATTTTTGATTTTTAGGAAAAAGATTAGCATACATTTCAAACTAAATGTTTTACAGTGACTTTATCTTTATTTTTTTCCTAAAAGATATAATTTGTTCAAATAAACCACTAAGTATTAAGCATGGACAGCTATTAGAATAGCAGATTCCGTTTTTTGCTATATCTTAATTGTGCACTTTGTGAATTTTAATTTAAAGAAAGCAACTAAGATTGAAATCTTGAGGGCAGCTGTGTCTATTAATGAGCCTTATTCCACTTTTTGATGTTTCAATAGAAGAAACACTGCCTCAGTTATATGAATATGCCCAGGAAGTACATTTAGCTTGTAGTTTTGGATTCTCTAAAGGAATGCTTGAATTTTTTTAATTATTGTTTTATTGGTTTAAATACTTGTCTTATTTGAATGTTTAGCAGTATTCCCTCCCCACTTATATATTGTGTGGTACAATTTTGCTTGCCTATAAGAGTTAAAGAAATAATTCCCACGTTAAATACTATGACATAAACATACATGTAACTTACAAAACTGTTAAGAGTAACAGTCTGATTTAATAAATGGTTCATTTAAAGGTTTGTGGGTGTTGTTCTTTGAACAAAACTTTCTGATAATTTATAATAGGAAATAGTCTTCGAATGACATTGATAATAATGTAACTTTAAATTTTAAAACCATATTTCAAAACCATGTATGTCATTTCCTCAACTCCTAAGATTTATATTACATAGGATATAAGGTAGCTTTTGCAGCATTTTCCCCGTAAGGTTATATATTCAGTATTTTTAAATTGTTACACTCTTGCATTAAAAGTCTATTTGCTTTCTGATTTCAGCACACCTTAATAACAGTTAATGGCATTCTTAAAATTATATTTTGAAAAAATAAAATGAGTTGGGCTTGTTCTTTAAGCCCATGTTCTTTCTTGAACACTTAATTCACTTTCTTGTTTCTATGTCTCTTTGCCTGTTTATTCCACTCTGGGAGAAGCCCTTATAAACACATACTTTCTCTCTTTTTCTCCTCTCACATCTTTCTTAAACAAGTTTCATTCAATAAAAACTTTTTTCTGTATTAAAAATAAATAAAATGAGTTGTCATTTTTAACACAATTCAAATTGGACAGTGGAAGTAACATTAGTATCAAATTACTTGAGTTGAATGTGAAATATGTAGTGATTGTAGTTTGAAAAGTGACAGCAGTTTCATCTTTACCTCTTGTTACCGCTTTTGCAGTGCAATTTCTGCCTCTTTCCATGATGAGATAGCCTCTACTCCCATCTCCTTGCATCTGAAACATTTTTTGGTCAAATTGCATGTAAGCTCTGGCTGCTAACCTGCTGAAAAATAGAAACCTCAAGCAGAGAGCTACCCAAGTGAGGGCATCTTAGACCAGCCAAAGACAGAAAAACACACTGCTGGCAAACTTTAGACAGATGAACAAACCTAGCTAAGACTGACACAGTCGAGAACTGCCTACCTTACCTATAAATTTATGATCAAAGAATAAACGTGTATCTTATTATACCTAAATTTTAAGGTAGCTTCTTTTCATACAGTATTAATGTAGGCAAGGGCAACTGATAAATGAAGTCACTGGTAACTTAATAATTTTGGAATTGTCAGATGCAAATGATAAATCTTTATAGTCTATAGTGAAGTAATAGTTTTATTTTAGCAAAACAGTTGACATAATATATATAAAATCTTGTTCATCCTGACTGAAACAAGCTTTCTTTGTTTCACCTTAACAAGAAGTAGAGTATTAAATTTAACTTAAGAAAATATACATTGGACCAGAGAGATAGTACAGAGATCAAGATGCTTGCTTTGTTGTAGTCAATCCAGGTTCAGTCCCTGGCCTCCGGATATTAGGTACACTCTGAGTGTCATGAGGGTGACCTCAGGGGAATCTGAGCCAGGAGTAAGCCTTGAGCACATCTGGCTATTCCAGCCCTCCCCCACCAAAGTAATAATAAAAGTGAATCAATTGTAAAGATTAGCGGTGTGTTTCCTAAATATTTTATGATGAATATTTTGTTGTCATTTTTCAGAACATTTCTGGATAAGAAAGTGCTCATGGAAAATATAAATAACCTCTTAGTGTAAGCATTAAATTTAACTTTCTGAGTGGTCAATTTTAATGCCTTTATGAATAGAGTCAAAGTTGTGGGATAGTGCCCGTCTTCCTATTAAATGATGTATCTGTTCCACAAGTTATTCATGAATATAGAATCAGAAAAAGGATTGTGGAGCCGGAGCAGTGGTGCAACGGTAGGGTGTTACCTTGCAACCGGCTGACCTAGGATGGACTGTGGTTCGATCCTCAGTGTCCCATATTGTTCCTCAAGTCAGGAGTGATTTCTGAGCACTGAGCCAGAAGTAACCCCTCAGCATCACCGGATGTGGCCAAAAAAACAAAAAAAAAAAAGAATAAAGGATTGTATATCACAATTGTTTTCTAGTTTTGATTTGACGTCTCCGTTTTTTCTCCATATTTCCAAACTCGGTTTATACTTTTTAGTCTTTAATTCATTACATTTTGTGTCTATTATGCTGCCTTGAATCTATCAATCCCTCTGGCAGTGTTTGTGATGCTGTTTTTCCTTTCCCTGTATGATGAAAGAAAGGGAATTAAATATCTAGGTGGAGTTTGTGAGAAATTTCAGTCATCATTGGAGGGGAAGTAGAATATTCATTGCAGAATTATAAACATTTTAAGCTATAATCACTTTCACAACTTGTTTGGCAAATGAGATGACATCTGAAGCATTTTTTTATATTATACATAATAAAAAGTGTTCACTTGGGTTATGCTCTACAAATTTTGAGAAATGCCTTCTATTATTTCCACTTTCAAGAAGCCCTACCCTTTCTTCCCACAACTATTTCATATCCAAGTATTCATAAAGTCTCTTAGTACCACACTGGGGTTTTTATAAAACATTTTCAGTTTTTCTAATTTTTATTTAATGCTATTTGAGTTTTACCATTTCGTGTATGAACAAGTAACTGAGCATGCCAGGTTAATAAGCAATCACAACTTATTAATAGTCTTATAATTGCCCCTTTTTTCTCTGTCCTCTAGGATCTATAAATCTTTTATTGTTCCTGCTTTTTAGGGAGTTTGCCTTGCATATGGCCAATCCAGAACGGACTCGCATTCGATTCCTGGAATCCCATATGGTTTTGAGTGCAGAATCAGGAGTAACTCCTGAGCACTGCTGGATGTGGCCCCGAAACAAACAAACCAAAATGAGATATAGCTCAGTGCTGGGGTCTTGTACACACACACACACACACACACACAAATTTTCCTTACTAATCTCAGTAATATACAGTTGACCTGCAACTAGTTGTGACTTCATGAAAACTATATGTTAAGAAAAATAATAGGATTGACTCCTGTAACCAAAAATAGAAGTCACTGATACTTTAAAGTAACATTTTTTTATTTTATTTATTTATTTATTTATTTACTTATTTATTTATTTATTTATTTATTTTGGTTTTTGGGTCACACCCTGCAGTGCTCAGGGGTTACTCCTGGCTCTATGCTCAGAAATCGCTCCTGGCAGGCTCGGGGACCATATGGGAAGCTGGGATTCAAACCACCGTCTTGCATGCAAGGCAAATAAATGCCTTGCCTCCATGCTATCTCTCCGGCCCCAGTCATTTCTTTTTTAATTTTTTTTTATTTGGGTCACAACAGGAAGTACTCAGGAGTTCCTCTTGGCTGTGCGCTCAGAAATTGCTTCTGGCAGGCATGGGGGACCATATGGAATGCTGGGATTCCAACTACCATCCATTCAAATCAGCTGCATACAAGGCAAACACCCTACTGCTCTGCTATCTCTCTGGCCCCTACAGTAATTTTTTTAATAATATCTTTATTTAAACACCTTGATTACAAACATGATTGTGATTGGGTTTCAGTCATGTAAAGAACACCCCCCTTTACCAGTGCAAGATTCCCATCACCAATGTCCCAAATCTCCCTCCTCCCTACCCCACCCCCTACAGTAATTTTTTACGACATAGAGCAAAATGGATAACATTTTAGTTTAAGGAACATTCTTCTTTTTTTCCCTAATTTAATAATTTTATATATTTTATTTAAACAGCTTGATTGCATACATGATTGTGTTTGGGTTTCACTCATGTAAAGAACACTACCCATCACTAGTGCAACATTCCCATCACCAATGTCCCAAATCTCCCTCCTCCCCACCCGACCCCCGCCTGTACTCTAGACAGGCTTTCTATAACCCTCATACGTTCTCATTAGAATAGTTCAAAATGTAGTTATTTCTCTAACTAAACTCATCCCTGTTTATGGTGAGCTTCATGAGGTGAGCCGTAACTTCCAGCTCTTTTCTCTTTTGTGTCTGAAAATTATTATTGCAAGAATGTCTTTCATTTTTCTTAAAACCCATAGATGAGTGAGACCATTCTGCGTTTCTCTCTCTCTCTCTCTCTCTCTCTCTCTCTCTCTCTCTCTCTCTCTGACTTATTTCATTCAGCATAATAGATTCCAGGTACATCCATGTATAGGAAAATTTCATGACTTCATCTCTCCTGACAGCTGCATAATATTCCATTGTGTATATGTACCACAGTTTCTTTAGCCATTTGTCTGTTGAAGGGCATCTTGGTTGTTTCCAGAGTCTTGCTATGGTAAATAGTGCTGCAATGACTATAGGTGTAAGGAAGAGATTTTTGTACTGTACTTTTGTGTTCCTAGGGTATATTCCTAGGAGTGGTATAGCTGGGTCGTATGGGAGCTCGATTTCCAGTTTTTGGAGGAATCTCCATATCGCTTTCCATAAAGGTTGAACTAAACGGCATTCCCACCAGCAGTGGATAAGAGTTCCTTTCTCTCCACATCCCCGCCAACACTGTTGGTTCTCATTCTTTGTGATGTGTGCCAGTCTCTGTGGTGTGAAGTGGTACCTCATAGTTGTTTTTATTTGCATCTCCCTGATGATTAGTGATGTGGAGCATTTTTTCATGTGTCTTTTGGCCATTTGTATTTCTTCTTTGTCAAAGTGTCTGTCCATTTCTTCTCCCCATTTTTTGATGGGATTAGATATATTTTTCTTGTAAAGTTCTGTCAATGCCTTGTATATTTTGGAGATTAGCCCCTTATCTGATGGTTATTGGGTTAAGGAACATTCTTATTTTCAAAATCATTGAAGCACACTGTTGAATGTTTTTGTTTTCAGTAGGCTATATTCACTTTGACCCCAGATAAAATATTTAAAACACCTAAGTTGCTCAAGAAGTTACTTTTCTAGTTTATTATGATCTGCATTATCTTCTTAATTAAAAATGCAAATCAACTAATGCAAGATACTAGTCATGTAGAATCATGACTTAAAGCTTCATTGAACTAATGAAAGTGAAATACCAAATTATGATTTTCTAAGTAGTATCATAATTGTAATTAACAGAAAGCAGCATGCTTGAGCTAAACAAAATACATAACTAGCTCCCTTGTAGTATGAAGAATGTGTCTTTTACTCCTTTTATTTACAGCTATACTAAGATCACATTTATGTTCTTCATGATGGACATAGAATGCATCAGCAATTTCTATTGCTTTTCATGCTTCTTAACAGGCTTTGAATAAAGAATGAATACCAGCCTTGAATGAACATTTCAGGCACTTTTTTTTTTTTAACAAACTAGTTATCAATACCTTTTCTAAGTATTGAAAGGCCAGCTGCTCTGATGTTTTCTTTAGAAAAGGGTATTTCTTTTTTAAATTAACTGAGCATTACTGAAGTCATCTTTATACTTATAGAGAATATTTATAGTTATTTGTAGAAACTAGATATAGTTTCTCTGTCCTAAACATTTAGTGACAATGATTTTGAATATTTTAAAGTATCTACTAACAGACCTTTGTTTAAATTTCTCATCTATCCATCCTAATACTGTTCTTGATACTCGTCTCCAAGAGTAATAAAAATTTACTCCCCACTTACTGGACCAGAGAAAATAACACAACAGATAGAAGATACATTGAAACACAGTATGTCTTCTATTTCATAAGCTTGTAATACCTATTTCATCTTCTGACAATAACCATGAAGTGTCCCACTCATAGCTTTAGAGAAAATTTATAGGAAAGATTTATCAAAATGATTCCAGGGAGCATGTCCCTTATTATCAGTTTATTTTTATTTTTAAATATTCCTTTTATTGAATATAAAATAACTGCCTGTCGAGTTAATTCTGCTGGGTATTGGGACCACAACAGTGAATTGACAGAGCCCTACTCTCTGAGCATGCAAATAAATTAACAAAGAACAAGGAATGTTGTGTGAGGGAGCTCAGAGAGGAGAAACTAAACGTAGCTTGTATAGGAAGTCAGAAAAGCTTCCAGAAGGAAATGGCATTTATTATTTGAGGTGGAATCAGACAGATAAATGTTGAAATAAGGGTGGACAGGCTCCCAGGCAAAGGAAATGGATGTGTGGGTGTTTGTAAATGCTTATTGTAGGTAGTGGAGTAATTATAAATAATTAGGAAAACAGGAACATTATGAGAGGGTTTTAGGAGCACATTAAGGAATTTGTATTTGTTTTATGGGTATTAAAATGAAGACAGCATTTTGGAAAGAATTGGTGAGCTGCAAAAAATGAAACTCAATTAGCATCTGAAGCTTGGTGGACAAGATATCAGGCTGCTGCTTACAGGAGGTGACAGGTTATTAGGGATGGTGGTAATAGGAAATTAATGAGAAAATATTTAGGATGTGGGGCACTGTGGACTTGATAATTAGAGAGGAAAGAGTCAAAAGTAAGGACCTATGGAAATTGGAGAAGAGGGGGGGATGTGGTCACCTAAGGCAGGGACAGGGTTTTCTGCAGAGTTGAAGAGAGGAATGTGGAAGGAGAAAAGGATGGATGTGTAAGCAGTTAAATTTGTAGGTGTGCCCAGAATTGTATGACATTCCTTTTTAGGGTATAAAGGCATCATTTCTCATCAAAGTGGATTACAGCAGTGATTAGGGAACAGGAGGTGTACCAGTGATTTTAAAGAAAGTAGAAGTTTGAAGGAACTATTGTGAAAAATGAAAGCAGTTTCCAAGAAAATAGAAATTTTTTCTTGGAAAAACTGTATAGTGATTCTAGGCTGCAGCCCATGATTCCTAGCCAGAAGACTGTTTCCACAGGGATGGTTGTGATAGCTTCCGCATCCCATACAGATGTAGAAAGACAATCTGTAGGAAAGATAAACCTATCTCCTAAATACCTTCAGACTTATTAAGCTCCCATTTTGAAGTTCTTATGTGCTTTGCCATGATGCTGGTGTGGTCTCATTTTGTGCATACTTTGGTCCTTGTGGATTGTGGTGAAGTCTTCCTTTGTTATGAAGGTCTTTTGTGCTCTGTTATGCATACCTTATTCTCTTAGCAGGCTCTGCTACGTTTTATTCTGGTATCTTTCTAATCTAGAGATCACATCTGAAGATTCATTCTGTCAAGGATAACTGCCATGAAATTTATGCAATTCAAAACAAAAAGCCAGCAGTGGCTCTTTGGAACATGACTTTTATTTTTTTCACGTGTGAGTTAGCTCACCTTTATTTACTTGGTCTGGAAAAATCCATTTTCTTTTGAAGACACCTCCCTTATTTCAAAAAAAAAACATAATATGCTTTATTAATTTTCCTTTTGAAAGTATATAAATATGTCACAATGGAACATTTTGGGGCCTTTGTCACAATTAAATGATAGTATGATTGTGGATCTAATCTTCCTCATAAGTTAATTTATGTAAAGACCAAGTATTATATAGTTGTTCCTAACATATTTATCCAAGATCAATCCTTCCACCAATTTAAAATTCCCTCCACAATTGTCTCCACATTCCCACTTATTCTCAAGCTCATGGCAGGCACAAAATAATACATTTTATATTGCTTCTTTATAGGTAAGTGGAAATGAAATTATTTTATCAAGTCAGTAATAGAATTTGTCAAAATTAATTTATCTTACAATGAAGTCATCAAATTGTCAGGTTTGCTAAGTGACTTGTTTTTAGTTGATTTTCTGTTGTTTTGTTTCTGAATATTAGGTGGCTTTGAATCTACATGGATGCCTATATTAGTGTGTTAGTATGGGTGGGGTAATGGAGTTGTGTAGCTTGTATTCCAAGCACTGTGGTTGATGTTGCTGCTTCTGTGCGGTATGGTTTCAGCTGCCTGGGCTTCTGGAAGTACAAGAAGTTGAGATGGTAATGGGAGGAGCAGGCAAGTTCTGGGGATGTTAGCCCAAATACTAGCATAACTGGATTTCTGGTCTGTATGGCGTCTGCAGAGCTCTATGGTTGAGTGATGAAGCTGGGCCATTGTTGAAGAGGTGGTTGTGGATATTTGGTGACACTGGCAAGACTTCAGCAAGATATGGACTTGACTCACCTTCTTTTCCTGAGATTGCTATTTTTCAGCTGCATGGCTGTGTATTCATGGTTTTTCATGGATTGGTATTCAAGAATAGAGTGAGTCTGTGGAGTTGACCAAATGCAGACATGTGACTGTGTTTGCCTTGTGAATCTATTTCTGAATCTATTTCTTAATAGACTATCCTCTAGTAGTACCATAGAGTTTGAGATACTGGTGAGTTAGCTATTTTAAAACTTACATTAGTACTTACTTATGATTAGATATTCTATGCCCTTTATATTCTGAGAATATTCTTGTCAGTTGGATGTTAATTTTGTTTTCTAGGAGCCTTGACTGGAATTCTGTAGAATCTGCAGTCAGTTTGGATGAGAATTGACCTAATAACACTATCATCTTTTCTATGAAGCGTCACTATCTAAATCATCTTCAGTTCTTAGCAGGGTTTTGTAGTTTTCAGTGTAGTATGTTTTAAGTTTCCTTTTGAATTTATTCTGAAGTATTTTATATTTTGACCATATTCAACATTTTTACTTCACCATCCATTTTTTTTGCTTTGTATACAGAATTCCAATCTTTTACGTACTCTTTGTGTCTTTCAAACTTTCTCACGTCACCTCACTCATTCTAACAGTTATTCTTGAATCCATAAACGTTATTAGATAAGCAGACTTCTGTGGGTTTAAAGATTTTTTGTTTGTTTGTTTTGTTTTTGGGCCACACCAGGCAGTGCTCAGGGATTACTCCTGGCTGTCTGCTCAGAAATAGCTCCTGGCAGGCACAGGGGAGCATATGGGACACCGGGATTCGAACCAACCACCTTTGGTCCTGGATTGGCTGCTTGCAAGGCAAACGCCGCTGTGCTATCTCTCCGGGCCCGGGTTTAAAGATTTTTGACTTGTATGATTTTCATTTCTTTTTTTTTTTTTTTTTTTTTGGTTTTTGGGCCACGCCCATTTGACACTCGGGTTACTTCTGGCTATGCGCTCAGAAATCGCCCCTGGCTTGGGGGACCATATGGGACGCCGGGGGATTGAACCTACGCTAGCACTTGCAAGGCAGACACCTTACCTCTAGTGCCACCTTCCCGGCCTTCATTTCTTTTTCTTATTTCACTTCACTGTCTAGAACTTTCAGTGAAGTGGTAAGAGCAGATATCCTGGCTTTGGTGTTACCTTCAGAAGGAAAGTATTCATTAGCTTGTGCTACCCTTAAGTATGAGATTGACTACATTTTGTAAATGCCTTTATCTTTTAAACTGATAGGATTTTTCTTCACTCTTCTATTTATTTGATAAATTTTATTTTCAAACTTTAAATCAATTCTGCTAGACTAAGTATTTAATTATGACCTTTTAAAAATACATTGCTGGATTTGATTAATGTTTTTTGTTAAACAATTGTTATTACTGTTCAGAAGATTTAATACTTTAAAAATATTGTATTGAGTACCATGATTTGGGCACTGGAGTTTGTAAACTGTTATTAGTAAGAACTATTCCAGCACCATCCCCTACACCCAGGTATCTGCTTCCCTCCATAATTGTTCCAGAGACCTTGATATACCCTTCCCACTCCCATACCACTCCCAGATAATCTTCCTGCTGAAGACAAGTTCTCAGTTTCTGTTTCCTTTGGGCATTTGCTATTTCTATTTTGTTTTTTTATGTGCTGCATATGGTAGAGATTCTGTATCTCTCCTCCTAACTTCACTCAGTATGATACTCTTCAGATCAATCCACAAAGCAGCAAATTGCATGATTTGTGTTTTTTAATAGTTGAATTGCGGGGCCACAGGGATAGCATGGAGGTAGGGCATTTGCCCTGCATACTGAAGGACAGTGGTTCAAATCCTGATGTCCCATATGGCCCCCCGAGCCTGCCAGCAGTGATTTCTGAGCATAGAGCTAAGAGTAACCCCTGAGCGCTGCCGGGTGTGACCCAAAAACAAAACAAAACAAAAAGTTAATAGTTGAATTGCATTTCATCGTGTATATGTACCAGTTTTTTTATCCAGTCATTTATTCTTAGACACTTGGGTTACTTTCAGATTTTGAGTATTGTGCTGCAATGAAAATAAAAGTGCAAATGTCTTTTCTAAATTGATTTTGTGGACCCTTGGGGTAGATGCCCAGAATTGGCATTGCTCGGTCATATGGAAACTTAATTCCTAGTTGTTGTTTTTTTTAAAAGGTTGAACTAGTTGACATTTTCACCAATAATCAGTGAGGTTTCCTTTTACCAAAATACATGCCATACTATTTGTTTTTGTTCTTTGTGATATGTGCCAGTCTTTGTGGTGTGTGATGCTATCTCATTGTTGTTTTTATTTGCATTTCCCTGATAACTGATAGAGAATTTTTTTCATATACTTTCTAGCCATCTGTATATCTTCTTTAAGTAAGTTTATATCTTTGCCCTGTTTTATTATTATGTGTGTGTGTGTATTTAGAGTTTAAAACTAGTACTTTAAATATTATGGATATTAACCCTATTAACCCTTTATTTGAAGACTGGTGGGCAAATAAACTCTCAGTGGAGTTTCCTTTTTTCTGGCTATCACTTCCTTTGTAATGCAGCAGCCTTTTAGTTTTATTTAGTCTCATTTGTCTATCCTTGTTTTTGTTTACATGATCAGTGGGTTCAAATCTTCAAATTGAAGATACCTCTAAGTCCAGTGCCATGAAGTATCCTGCCTCTGTTTTCCTTGATGTAATTTTTGGATTCAAATCTTTAATCTGTTTTTATTTAACTTTGTGCATGGTGTTATAATGGAATCTGAGGTGGGTTTTTTGTTTTGGCATGTGTCTGACTAGTTTTCCCAGCAGTGTTTCAGATTATTTTTTACTTGTTTCACTTTATATTTGTTTATTCCTTTATCAAAGATTAACTGTCTATATGCCTGCAGTTCTATCTCTGGGCTTTTAATTTTATTTCACTGATCTGAAAGTCTATCTTTATTTCATTACCACATTATTTTAATTATTAGTTTTTTATTACAGTTTAAAATTGAGGAAGGAGAGGCCCTTTCCATTCTCTTCTGCCTCTTGTCATAATTTCTTTTACTTAGTCACTGAAATAACAAAGCAAGTCATGATGGGTTTGGGGCATACAATGTATCACCAAGAATCCCTTCACCAGTGTCCACTTTCCTTCATCAAGTCCCTCACCTTCCCCCATTTGCCTTCTACCCACCAGTCTGCTTAAACAAGAGGTGCTTTCTTTTTTTCTGCAGTTTATGCACTGTAGTTTACAGTACTGTTGTTGATAGGGTTTCATACATAATGATTTACCATCTTTCAGCAGTTCCGCCTCCAAGTTGAATGTGCTTTTCTTCACCTCCTTAGTCATTGCCTCTCCCTGTCCTATCCCTTCCTGAGCCCCTTCAAGTAGCATGTTTCCTACTGAATACCAGTTCTTACGTGCCTTGTTTTCATTGTCTTTGTTTTAACCAATATTTTTATGTCTTTACCATAATTTTTATGGTTTTTATCTCCTTGAAATTAGTCAGGATAATTGCTTTATAATCTGTATATGAAGTTTCTCTATCTTGATGAATCAAATGTTTCTGTTTCTAATGTCTGTTATTTCTGTTGGTTTTCTTTTCTTAGAAATGTTATTTCTGCTGTGCTCTTTCCTTAGGGGGAAAATTATTTTTTTAAATGAGCCTAGAAGTAATTTGAAGCTTAGCTTTCTTTTTTATTACATTTTCCTGGGAGGATTTACTTTAACTATTTCCGGGTCTCACAACCAATATAAGATTCTCTCAATTCAGTATGAGGAGTTTGGTATATCCAAGCTAAATTGCAGTCCTTGTAGATTTATCTTAAGGTGGTCCAGGAGTGCTGTTCTTTACAGCTCTAATCTAAATGGGGGAGGGGCTCTCATCTGCCTTTCCTTAGTGACCAGTTCCAGGCTCCCACCTATTCTGCTCCCTGGAGCTGTCAGAACTGCTCAGGCAGACCTCCAGAAATCATTAGACATAGCCAAGAGAAAAGCAATTAGGTTTCAAACTCCTCCACTTCAATGATTAGTTTTTATCAGACGGTTTCAAAAGTAAATCTTTAGTATTTTGTCCAGCTTTCACATCATCCTTTGGAGGTAGAGCCAGATGGCCTCCTCTATCCTTACCAGAGAAGATGTGTCAGCCCAGAAGCAGCAGCATTCTAGCAACAAAGCAGAATCTAATATTAAGTCTACTTGTGTTTCATATGGTCAGTTCAACTAATAAAGCAGTCCTTTTCTATCTTGGACCTATGTAACACAAAATGCATACACTCCACATTTTAAGGGAATTTTTAAACTTAAAATGTTTCTGTGAAACTGCATGCAGTTGCATTTAAAGATATAGAACCAAAAAAAAGTGGGGGTGGGGGTGGTGAACAATCCCAGCTATTTTTAAATAACAAAGGAAAGTGCTCTAAAGTACAGATACAGAAGCTTACATAAGTAGAGTGGAGCATCCTAGAGTTTTTTGAAGAATAAAAAAAAATAAGTTATAGACTTGTAGACTTGTCAAATGGCTCCCATTTTCCTTCTTGGCGGATTTACAGAATGCTGTTTGAAGTTGTATAACTTGTTAAAAAATAAAAAGGCTTAATCATAAATCAGAAGTCCTTCCTAGCTCTTTTCCTTTGAAGTATTCTTGCCTAAGGGAGGGCAAGTCCATCTGAAGCCTTTATTTATACCTCAAGTCTTGTACTTCCATCTCACTTCATGGTGACTGCCTGTTCTTGGTTTGATGATCAGGGACACCCTAACAGTTATTATCCTCTGCTAAAGAAAAGAGACTGTCTCTTATCTTTCTACTCCAAATTCATGATCTAATGTATGTTTATTAAAATATTTAGAATCTCTGAAAAAATTATAGATAAATCTGTCCAGATAATTGAGCGTTAAAATTAACATGAAGGATTACTGTTAATGTCATTAGAAGACATTTCTTGTTAAGAAATTTCTAACACATTTCTTATTAGAAGTATTTCTTGTTAAGCAAATAGTGTTCTCTTTTTTGGGGGGGGTTCTGGAGTACACCCAATAGAATGATGCTGGGGTTACTCCTTGCTCTGTGCTTAGAAATCACTTCTAGCAGACTCTGAGAACTATATAGAATGCTGGGGATTGAACCCTTGTCGACTGCATGCAAGGCAAATGCCCTACCCTCTGTTCTATTGCTCTGGCCGCACAATTGGCATTCTTAACTCAATTTAGCAATGTGATGAGAGAAGAATTGTTATATCCCTGTTTTGAAGGCTAAGGATGTTTTTGGAGCTAAGGATCAGTGCTCTGGGATGGCCTTATCTTTATTTATTATAGATCATATTGAAACCTTCATTTCAGAGCTTAAGTCCTTCATCATGATTACTGAAAGGTAACTATGAATTTTTCTACTATTTAAAAAATACTCTGGTGGTGACAGGGATAGACAGTTAGTACAGGGGTTAAGGCACTTACCTTGTTTGTAGCCCACCACAGTTTGGTCCCCAGCACCACATACATTCTTCTAAAATGCTGCACCATCAAATATAGATAAAAAACTGAAGTAATAATAATAATAATAATAATATAAAATTACGTGGCTATCTGTTGTATTAATTATTAAGAGTCCTAGTAGTATGAATGGATGGATGGATGGATGGATGGATGGATGGATGGATGGAGAGGCTTTTTGGCACCTTCAGCCCACAGATCTGTAGGTTCAGGATAAAGGCGAAGAAATATTCCACAGCAGTCAGATGAAGTTCCAGGAGAAATCCAGCTTGATTACAAGGCCCTAACTGCCATGTGCATATTCCTCACATGGCCTCTAAGCTAAGCAGCCTCTCTGCATCCCTCCTATCTGCCCTCTCTCCTTGCTGTGTCTGCCCTGTCCCCTCGCTGCATCTGCTTCTCCCACTTCCCCCCAGGCCACTCTTAATTACCAACCACAGACCCCTCCCAGCTGTGAGAGGGTCTCACCATGCAGGTAAGATTAGCTTTTGGCTTTGGGGAGGGGTATTTTAAAGAATAAAATATAAGTAATTTTTATAAGTAATTTTTCTATCCTAAAATTAGACTCTTGAGAATCATGAAAACTATATCCAGTTCATTTTTTGTCCCCAGCTCTTAGTCTAGGGCCAACCTCCAAAAACAGATTCTATAAAATGTTGGTTAAATGAAGGAAGGGGGCAGTAGTACAGTTGGTAGGACATTTGTGCTGCACACAACTAATCCAGGTTTTATTCTTGGAATCCTATATGATCCTCTAATCCCTACCAATGGTGATCCCTCAGCATAGAGCCAGGAGTAAGCTCTGAGCACTGCTAAGTGTGGCACTAAAACCAGAAGGAAGGGAGGGAAGGAGGAAGGAAGAAACACATGAATTTTTGGCATTATGATGAGTATGCTCCTTTGAGGTGCTAAAAAAAAAAGGCAGACGCAGGTATCGATGGAGAGTCTGGAAAATGAAGTGAGCTTTGCATCCTTTGAGAATTACAGTGTTTTCCTTTTGTTTATTTTTTTCATTCAACTAATATTTACTCATGGTTATTTATGCTGGACACCTATGACTAACATGAACTTCTCATAAAGCAATGGGACTAGTGTTAATGGTCTCTCTTTTAGAAAATGTAAGATGGTTTGCTTTTCCCCCAGCAAAATTTATTTGAAATCCGAGACTGAAATATCTTTCCACAGAGAATTTTCTGGCTCTAAATAAAATCATCTTCCTTCCTGTTCTATTATGTTGGCTTGTCAGCATGATTGATGCCTCATTAACACAGTAAATAAGCTTCCATCCATTCTTCCTGTTCATTTGTATTGTTTATAGAATGAGGAAGGATTGCCTGTCGTTTAGGCAGCGATTACTGAGCTTGTTTGGTCATTAGGATTGTCTATGGAAATTTCACTATTCCATCAAATACTTCTTGTTTTTCTTTTATAGTTCTTTTTTTTTTCTCTTCTAGAATTCTAAGTGAATTACTTTTACTTTTGTTGTTGTTGTTATCCTAGAGCTCTTTCATGAGTTTTTCTTTCATGAGCTCTTCTGTTGAGTTGTTTTGTGGGGCTTTTTTTTTTTTGGTTTTTGGCCCACACCCGGTGACACTCAGGGGTTACTCCTGGCTATGAATAGCTCAGAAATCACTCCTGGCTTGGGGGACCATATGGGATGCCAGGGGCTTGAACTGCAGTCTGTGCTAGGCTAGTTCGGGCAAGGCAGCCGCCTTACCTCTTGCACCACTGCTCCAGCCCCTTGTGGGGCCTTTTTGAGGGGAATTACATTGGCCACATTCAGCAGCATTTAGGGGCTACCTTTGGTGGTGCTCAGGGTGCTGCAGAATTGAACCAGGGTTGATCATATACAAGTCAAGTGCCTTTCCTCCTGTACTATTTGGTCCTCTCTTTTGTTTAGTTTTTTAACCTGGCTCACATTTTTTTTTTTTCATTCTGTTTCAGTTTTGGTAATTTTTTTACTCCATCTTTGAAGTTCATTTGTTTTTTTATTTTGGCCACACCAATCTACTAATATTAAAATGTTTTATAATTCTGTTTTCAGACTTTTTATTTCTAGCATATTCACTTTGTTCTTTCTTACCATATCATCACTTTGCTGATATTCCTCTGCTTATGCATGTTGCCTACCTTTTTCACAGAGCTTTTTTAAAAATTTTATTTATTTATTGGACATACTTCACGGTACTTAAGGATTACTCCTAGCTCTGCACTCAGGGATTCCTTCCTGGTAGGGCTCGGGGTCCAATGACGTGACAATATTCTAACCTGGGTTGGCTGTGTGCAAGGCAAATTTCTATTTTTTGTACTCCATGTTTATATAGAAGTTTTATATTTAATGTATAACCTAATTTGTTATTCTTTTATAGTTTTAATTTTGTGTTTGGTTAATGACATCTTTCTGCATCCCAGCTAATAAAGGTATTTTCATTTAAGTTATTTAAAAGTTTAAAAGGTTGCTTTTTCACATTAGGGTTTTAGCCACTTGGAATTTATATTTGTTGTGCTATGAGATGTAGAATATGATATAATTTGTGAATTAAAGAAAAGCACTCACCACTGACATGTTATGTTTCCATTCTCATCTATCAGAGTTCTGTATGTGAATGTTTCTCTCAAACAAGTCACTTCCCTAATTACTGTAGATTTCTAATTCTAGTTTTGTTTAGGGAAAATTTCTTTCTATTATTCTTCAGTAAAATAAGAGTTTTATAAGATTTTTATTGAAATCCATATATTACTCTTTATTTATAGCCTGCAGAGATAGAATATGAGTCAAATTTCCAGGGAATGGACTCTCTTTCGATATTCAACCATGGTGAAGGTTAGTCTACATTTTGCAATTCAGTCAGCAAAATAAACACAGTTCTAATATTGCCATTTTGTCAAATTGTCTGGGACTTGCATGCAACTGGAATTGAATTATTCCTTTTCTGCAGTCAGCCTCTGCGTTATTCTAGTAATATTATAGATTTGGCATATTTTAGGAACCTACCTTCAATACAAAGATGTAAAACCAAAGCCAGAAAGGAACCCTTTCTTCCCTTAAAACATGGCCATTGAAATCGTTTTTTTCTCTGATTAGCAAAGATGAGAGCCAGTATCAGAAATGGAACTTAGAGCTGGAGTGGTAGCACAGCGGGTAGGGCATTTGTTAGCCCTGCAAGTGGCCAACCTGGGTTTGATTTCTGGCATCCTATATGGTCCCACAAGTCTGCCAGGAGTGATTTCTGAGTGCAGAGCCAGGAGTAACCTCTGAATGCTGCTTGGTGTGGCCCAAAAACAAACACAAAAAATGTAATGGAATTTATTATGGACTCTAGACTTAAGGGGAGTTCTGTCTACTTGACTGGGACCATAATCTCTGCCCCTGCTTTCCTCCTTCCCTTCTCATCCCTCAATCCCCAAATAGATCATTAATATTTTAAAATGTGGAAATACAATTTTATAGAAAAATACAAGAATAAAAACAGGATTTTTAAAACGCTAACTCACCCATTTTAATATTTTCCAATTTTCCTTTATTTTTCCCTACTCTTTTTCTCTCTCTTTACATCTCTCGGTGTGTATTTCTTCCTTCTTAATGAACCATCTGAAAGAAATTTCCATATATTCAGGCTATTTGTTTTCATCTAAAAGTTTACACTTAAGAGCCACCTTTCCCCAAATTCCATTCCATTGTAAATAATGTTTAGATGAAGTTCTGAGTTGCAGTACTCAGAATACTTTTATTATCCTGAGAATTTAATAAGGAACTTGATGGTTCAAGTAATTCTCCGATAAAATTACTATTTTCACTCTTCAGAAATACTGTATTTTATATCTTAATTTCACATATATATAATACTATGTTATTATCTTCAAAGCGTGTTCTTTACAGCTACCCACTAAATATTTTTTTTATCAATTCCTTATGACAAATTAATGGTCCCTGGTTTCTACAGCTATTTGTAATGCATGATTTTAAACTTTTTACCTAATAATGTTCTCAAAGACTATATGTATTGGCAATATGACTTGTACTAGCATTGTACAACCAAGGAATTTTGAGGATCTCATTTAAAACTATTCAAAATTCTATACAAATATCAACTAATACATGCAATGACTCCATTAGCCTTATGTAAAAGAAGTGACTTAAACACTGTAGAAGTGACAGTTTATTTGTTTTTTGGGTTTGGGGTCACACCTAGCAGCGCTCAGGGGTTACTCCTGGCTCTATGCTCAGAAATCACTCCTGGCAGGCTCAGGGGACCATGTGGGATGCTGGGATTCGAACCACCGTCCTGTATGCAAGGCAAACACCTTACCTCCATGCAAGAATTGACAGTTTTATTGAGAATTCTGTGCATATATATACTTTGCCAAGTATGGAGGCAAAGACATCTGAATAGTTAATGAAAATTGGATAAATTCAGCAATAATATTAATAGTAAAAATGATAGCTATCCTTATTAAAATATTCTTTTATAATTGAGCTACACTGATTTAGAACACTGAAACCTGAAAAGAAATGAGCAGTAATCAGCCAATTTGCTCATCCCAATTTGGAGCTGGTGCCAACTCCATATTAATTCCACAGTTAATTTTTGGAAAGACAGGATCTAGTTTTAATTAGGATTGAAGTTTCCTACTGTGATTTGAGCTTAAAACATGAGAAAAAATGTCACATTAACTTAAGATGACATTGGAGCTATCTTTCCAAGAAAAGAACCTGCAACTTCTTACTAGAATTTACCTGCGGAAAGGCAAATAATATATTATGCTAGCAAAATGTCAGCTAACATTAGTCAAATAGCTGAGTTATCTTGTTGCTCTAAAGGCTATAAGCCATTTTCTTTTTATTTGTAATGCAATAAAAATTTATAAGACATGTAATGAACTCTCCTATATCATCTGTTCATCTTCAGAAACATACACTAAACAATACTTATTTCCTCCTACACATTGTAACTATGGACATGAATTTAGTGTTTTTTATGTGTTATATTTATCTTACATATATTTATACTTGTATTTCTTAGATATTTATCTGGGAAGGTATATACTCAGTAATTCTGAATATAATACCCAAATGTATATGTAAATTCCAAAAAATATATACCATTATGCATAGCTTTAAAACATGATATCAATGGTATACTATACACATTCTTCAACTTGCTTTATTAAACTGCAACAATGTCTGTGTGATTCATCTTCGATGATATATGGGACTCTGGCTTCTTCATTCTATTGTCAGTGATGTTCCAAGGTAAAAACAGATTAAAACTGGTTTATTTATTCTTCTGTTGATGACATTTGTTAGGTTGAACCATATGAGATGTCTGCTTACCTAGGAAAAGATGATTATTTTTCTAACATGCAAATTAATCTGTGAACAGTGTGTTCATGAAAAATGACCTTCCTGGATATGATTTAGGTATTTCAAGGCCAGGGACAAAGTATGGAGAAACAAGGAGGATTTTTAGAGAAGATCCAGGTAGAGATAAGCTCTCCTAGGCACTGGAGTATGGTCATTCTGAATAGCCTCAGCTCACTAATACCAGAACCCTATATAGCTAGAAAACATTTAAATACTGGTACTTTTAATAGGCATACTCCTATTTAGGCAAATATAAACACATAGAACACTAGAGGAAAGTTGTCAAAGACAATTCTAGATCATAAGATTATAATTTCTCTAATAGGTAGTCTCTAAAAGGTTTTGAAATATTTTTAAATTTAGAATCTTATTTTTTTTTTTTTGGTTTTTGGGTCACACCTGGCAGTGCTCAGGGGTTACTCCTGGCTCCACACTCAGAAATCCTTCCTGGCAGGCACGGGGGACCATATGGGATGCCAGGATTCGAACCAATAACCTCCTGCATGAAAGGCAAACACCCCACCTCCATGCTATCTCTCCGGCCCCTAAATTTAGAATCTTAATATCTACAGCAATTCATTCAAAAAATGTTGTGTTAGCATCACAAGCTAGGACCAGTCGGGTAGGAGAGATGGAAAGCTACAGGCACACGGGCGCACATGCGTGTGTACCTGCATTTGCAATTATTTGCTTTTAGTGCCTCCATTCTCCTTCCAGAATAAATTTCCCACTTTACTTACAAGTTCTCTTTCCTCCCTTTCATCTCATCCCACATTTATATTCTCTTCCCGACAACTGTGTTCAAGGGCTGCTCCTGACTGTTTGAGGACATCACTCCTGATGTGATGCTCAGGGATATAAGAGTCTGGGAATCACATCTGGACTTCCTATATGCAGACATGAGCTCAACCCTTTAAGCCTCATGAATGCCTTTCAAAAAACACCTGAGCCCTGACTAGCTGAATGTGTGGCCCATGGTGTCTTGATTATTTTGAGAGTTTGATACTGAGTGAGTTATCAAATGCAGCTTTAGATAAGGAACACTGCACTGCATTGAGCCAGGGCCAGCGGAACTCTCCTGGTACTTGACCTTCAACTTTCTTTGGTAAAACTTGCATTATCCTCGTTGTGGCCTTTTTGAGTTCTTTGGATGAATTGAATTGAATTGTGTCAAGTATCCTGCTCTCCAGAATGAAATCTAGTCTTTCTAGAAATAGGACAGGGAATAAAAAGTTAGATAGTATAAGAATAGAATAATGGGGGCCAGATAAATGCCTTACAGTAGGTAAGGCATTTACTGACCTGGATTCAATTTTCAGTACCACATATGGTCCACAAACCTGTCAAGAGTGATCTCTGAGAGAGTGAAGTAAAATGCCTGCCCCAGAGGCAGGTGGGGGATAGTGAGTTGTTGGGAAGAGGGCATCAGGGGTCATTGGTGGTGGGAAATGCACACTGGTGAAAGTTGTACATGTATGACTAACTCAATTATGAACAACTTTATCTGTAAAACTATATTATGAACAACTTTGTAGCTACGGTGCTTAAAAAGAATTTAAAAAAATAGTGATGTCTGAGCATAGAGCCAGAAGTGAAACCTAATCACTGCCAGTGTGGCCAAAAATCAATAAAAATAAAAGTACCATTGGGGGGGGGACACATCTGGTGACGCTCCTGGCTATGCACTCAGAAGTCGTTCGTGGCTTGGGGGACCATATGGGACGCCAGGGGATCGAACCACAGTCTGTCCTAGACTAGCACACACAAGGCAGACATCTTACACCTTGCGCTTCTGCTCCAGCCCCCAAAAGTACCATTTATAATCAATAATGCATTTTTATTGAGCTAATAAAACAAATACAATTTGTTGTCAAGCAATAAATTGGCAAACAAACATGACTGTAAGAATCACATTGAAAAGTACCATTTTAAAAGAGAATTGGTTAAAGAAAGCTGAGGCACTTGCCTTGCACGCACTTAATCCCCATTTAATTCCCTGCACTGCATAGTCCTCCAAGCACCTTTTTAAGCAATTCCCAAGCACAGCACCAGGAGTAGACTCCAAGAATTGTCTGTTTTGGTCCCCCCACTGGAAAACAAAGATAAAATGAATATGGAATAGAGCTATATCTCTAGTGGTTTAAAATATTTTATTCTGTTTCCTGGACAGCTGATTGAAGGAAGAAAGTATGCATTATGTATGAATGTAAATTTATTTAATATATTCTAGTATGAACTACCTTTTAGACATTCTACAAGCTTCTGTAATTCATCAAGATATATTATTCTAATAATGATGGTATTTGATTCAGCTTTATATTTTTAGCAAGAAATGACTTCTTTTTTGTAAACTTTATTTCTTTATTAATTGATTGCTTTTGGGGCCACACTCAACAGCACTAGGGGTTACTCCTGGCTCTGCAGAAATCGCCCCCGCAGGCTGGGGGACTATATGGGATGATGGGAATCAAACCAGGCCCCTCCCAGGTAGGCCGTGTGCAAGGCAAATGCCCTACTGCTGTGCTATCTCTCCAGCCTCATGATTTGTCTTCTTAAAGAAAATGTGCAATTTCTCAAATATGCTCCATTTTCATACCTAAAAGTAATGCTACCTAAGTAATTTTTTATTTGGGGCCATACCCAGTAATGATCAGGAGCTTCTTCTGAGGTCACTCCTGGCAGTGTTCAAGGTGCATTTGCAGTGCCAGTGACCAACCTCTGCTTCCAGCATACAAAGCATATGCTCAGCCTTGAGCCATGTCCCCCAATATGACTTTTTATGGCTTTAAGTTGGTATTTGTTAGCTAAGCTAGAAAGTTAACTTTTTTTTTCGTTTAAAGCAAGCATTTATTTAAGAATGCTAAAATAAAAGACATTCCCCCACACAAATGCAGGTAGTGGACTATCCACTGGGGAAAAAAAAAAGTCTTATTATTTTTTCCATTTGTGATATAAGGGATCAGAGCCAGGGCCTCCCACATGCATAGCAAGCTGTCTATAATTGAGTTACATACTGACAATAGAGGTAAAAGTGGTTTTGGGGGGTGACTTGTTTTCTGGACCACTCTGCACTCAGAAATCACTTATGGTTAACTCTGAGGACCATATGGGATATCAGAGGATCAAGTCTGAATTTAGGCACATGGTAGACAAGGACCCTACCTGCTGTACTATTGCTACAGCCCAAAAGGTAAAAGTGTTTAACTCACTATTGTTTCTCTACTGGAAATCCACTGAACCCTACAAAAATAGAAATTCTTAAAAACAAGATGAAATAGAAACGTTTTCCCTTTATGGTATTTCAAAAAATACTATCTTAGTTAAATGTCAAATTTCAGAGATATAGTTAAGTAAATGGTAATGCTTTAAAATTAAGCATTATCTATAACTGAATGTAAATGCTTGATAATACTTTTTGTTTGTTTTGGTTTTTGGGTCACACCCAGCAGCACTCGAGTTACTCCTGGTTCTACGCTCAGAAATTGCTCCTGGCAGGCTCGGGGGACCATATGGGATGCTGGGATTCGAACCACCGTCCATCTGCAGGCAAGGCAAATGCCTTACCTCCATGCTGTCTCTCTGGCCCCCTTAAGATTACTTTTAACTGAGCCATAAACATGAATTAACAATTATGTGATAGGCACTTTCTATCCAGGAATAGCACTTAAATAAATATTCAATACATATTTGGTTAGTTCACAGTGCAACAGCAACTGGAACATTGAGACCAAAAATAAAAAAAAATAAAAAAATAAAAAAGAAGACCCATTCATTCGCTGTCTCAAATGTTACCTAAGTCCCTTAAGGTGTTGGTTTTCTCTAAAACCAGACCTATCACAGATCTTCCTTTTCTGAAGGAATTTTTAGCTGAAACTTGCATTTCCTTTAACTGAGGAAACTAGTTTTAGGATGCCATTGCTTTATAATCTCACCCTAGCAAATACATTTTTGGGGTGGTGGTGGCTGTGGTTTGGAACATACTGGTGGTACTCTGGGACTACTCCTGGCTCTGTATTTGGATGGTGATCAGAGTACAATACAATGCTGGAGACCAAATCAGGGTTGGCCTAGATACAAGGCAAATGCCTTAACCCTTAAATTCGCACTCTGGGCCAATCACTATTTTAAAAGACATAAATAATGTTTTGTCCCAGGATGATTTAGTGACAAAAGCACCTGCTTATATGACTGTCCACAGGTGCCAAGTGCTGTCCCAGCAGCTCTGCTGTTTGGGTGGTGTCAGCACTACCATCGACTGTGATCTGATAGCACTTCCTGGTGTGTGTGAGAACCACAACTATGTGTACCCAGGAAGTGCCACTACCAAGCTGTATGTATCCTCAGTCAGCGCAACAGCAGTGAAGGGAAGGGACTGGGGGAAAGGTTCAAATGGGGAATTTTATTTGTTGTGCTAATTTAAATATACTGGGGTCTACTCTTTACTCTGCTGTGAGGGACATATGCTGGGATCAGCTGCTTACAAACCAAGAATTTTAACCTTTGTACTGTCTTTTAACTGCCTGCATTTAATGTCAGTGGTGCAGGCTGGAAAATTAAGTGAGGCTGGGTAAGTTGAATAAAATCAGAATGGCTTGTCAGGAGATATTTATAAGGATATAGTAGTAACTCAAAATGGACCCATGTCATTGCTGCCACTTTGTAGGTAGCGCATATTCTTTGCTATATTCTGGGACAAAAGAGAACCTAGAAGTGCAAGGCGAATGAGAAAAAGCAGTGGTGAACAGATAGGTTGGAAGTGTGGTTCAGCAGTAAAGCACTTGCTTTGTATATATGAGACTCTAGTTTGATCCTCAGCATTTCAGAAAAAAAAAAAGGAAGTGAAAAATAAAGCCTAGATACTGCATTTTAATAAGCAAAAACAAGTTGCAAAACTGCCTGCCAAACCTGTAGTATGAAATGTGTCACCTGCAAAACCTGTAGTATGAAATGTGTCATTTGTTAGATAAAATTATGAACTGCAAAAACATGGCATTAACGTTGAGCCACACATAGTTCTAAGTGCTGGGCATACAGTGAGTCATTTCATCTTTACAACTCCCAGTAGAGTTGGAATTCATGTAGGTATTTCACAAACTCCAGGGCACTGCAGGTCAAATAAATATCCTGATTTCACTTAAGTAGAGAAGGGCATTTGAACCCAAATAGCCTGGCTACTGGTTCCTCTTTCCATTCCATGCTTCTACAGTGTGAGCATTTCCCATGTGTGATGTTTGCAGCTGGAGGAAGAGAACATCAATGTCAGTCAGCGTCCTCCTGCAAAGCAGCTGCATCAGGCTGTTACACACACACATCACTGAGTCCCTGGCGCTGGTCCCCTGTGCATGGCCTTGATACATATACCAGCTATTTTGATGGTATTTCTCAGAGACTCTTTAGATGTACTCTGTGTCCTTCAAGTTTTGGGTGTAGTGATGAAGTGGACTCTTCTTCAACATATGAAATGATAGAGTCCCAGTGAGGGAAACACTACCCTGGGTAAAGAAAATTCTACCAGAACAGATTATCAGGAAGTATAGGAAAAACTTATTCAACCCTTGTTGTCATTTAAAATAAATAAATGGATGGCTTGAAAGTCACTTTGTACCCCCTACAAGTAAGTAATGGCTCTAATGCCCCATCAGCAGGCATCTGTTTGTTAAGGCAGTAAAGCTCTGAAATTAGTGGTTGTTATAGAAAGGAATTAACCTTGTGATTAGCCAGTGTTATCAGAGAACTGCCAGCTCATCTGAAAAAAAAATTAACACTAGAACCTATTAATGCTTTTCTAGATGTGTTCTTTGTTCTTTGTGAATATCCTCTAAAACTGTAGCTACCCAGGCTCCATTTCTGACCTTTATCAGCTAGCACATGAGACTGTTCCTCACTTCAGTAGGGCTGGGATGACAGGCTCCAAATGGAAGAACAGCTTCTGGCATTGGGCAGAACAGTGAGGCAGAGCAGAGTCAAAGATAAAGTCTATTGCTTCATGGATTTTCCCATACTGGGTCTGCTTCTGAAATTTGATGAGTACAGTATTTAACAAAGGGGGGAAAACGAGGCTTTGAAAGCCTTTTACAATGAAGGTCTTGTTTAACCCACCATTTTTCTTGCTGCTTGAACTTAAAAATCTTAGAGTCTAAAGCCTAGGAATTGTTCACTCCCTTCTCTGCTTTCCCCCCAACCCAGTTTATTATCAAGTCATATCACATTTCTCTTTGCACTGCTTCTTCTATTCATGTCTTCCTTTGAATTACAACTTTGACCATCAGTGCTCAGCCTGTGCCACTCGCTGAAACTACAAAGTAAAGGTTGCTCAAGGTGGCCATGGGAGATCAATACCTCTGGGATGTCCAATTTCTACATGAGGTATAAAAGTCTTGAGTTGGCCAGAGAGATAGTGCTGAGGTAAAGATGCTTCTCCTGGATGCAGCCAACCCAAGGTCAATCTCCAATGCCCCATATGGTCCCCAGAGCATCCTAGGAGTTCCCAGTAAGCACAGAGCTGAGAGTAATCCCTGAGCCATCTAGGAGTGGCCTAAAAACCAGTGAAAAGACAAATGAAGTTCTGGAGTGCCACAGTGTTTTCACCTGAAGTGTCAATTCAAAAGTGCTTCTAGTGGGAAGCACTTTCATGAAGGAATGATGGCAATGGGGAGGTTGCTGAGTGGGTTAATCGACAGTAGAGGTAGCAAGCAGTTAGATTTGAGGAGTTTCACCCTCCGATCTAGAAGAGAAGTATAGAGAACAGGAAAGTACTGAGCTAATAACCACAAAGCTTGATTCTGTGAAGATTTAAGCTTGTGATTCTTCCTTTGGAAGCCTTGTATTGCCCTTTTCATTCACCTTTTTATAAAAGTAAATTTATTTAAAGAAAATGAATGATAGTTCACTTAACTAATCATAATACATTTGTTTCAGTATGACAGAAAGCAGTTATCAAAAAATATAAAAGCTAAAATAAAAGAATTGGAAAAAAGAAAAGGAGACTTCATTAGCAGTTATATTCATAAAAATTATTGTATCACCAATAAAGTCATCAATACAATAGCAGAAGCTTTAGTATGCTTTTTTTTAAGATAGTAGATGCACTAAAAAAAAGAAAGGTGTTTGTGTGTGTGTGTGTGTGTGTGTGTGTGTGTGTGTGTGTGTGTGTGTGTGGCAATTGTTGTTTGCATAGGTGCAGAAAAATATGGGAGAAATTGGAAGCAAAAATCTTTGGCCTAAAAACAGGGAGACCTCACCTCTTAAGTATTTTGTCATAAGACCAACTCCAGGCTCAAGGCCTTCTAGGTTGTCCAACCCTTTAAACATTCTCTGTGGTCCCAGAAACAGCTCATCACCATCACAATTGTTGCTGTCGGGTTTCTGTAGTTATAGATCCTGGTTTCTGTACAGGTCTGATGTCAAAGGCCGGGAGGTATATAGCATCTTCTGGTTTCGTCTCACCATTAGGTAGCATTGTAGAGAATCCTGCCCTAAAAGCAGACTATTGCTGTTCCTAGGTTGTCAGGGTTTCATGAGAACCATGTTTGGAGTAAGTCAGTGCCATGGCTGTAGTGAGAGCCTCAAGAAGTGTCTGTGGCTAGAGAGATCTACAACTTGTAAGGCACTTGCCTTGTATACAGCCAACCAGTTCAATTCCTGGCATCCCATATGGTCCTACAGCACTGTCAGGAATGATTCCTGAACTCAGAGCCAGGAATAACTCTGGAGTATCATTGGGTACAGCAGAAAAACAAACACATTTTTAAAAATGTGCCTTTATTTTAAAACAATAAAAAGTAGGGCAGAGCAAGTTATTGAACATATTTATCAGGTTTTCATAGGAGGTACATTCATGGGCATAATATTAGCTTGTATGTGCATAAGTTATCTCTGTAAAGACATCTTTAGAACTGAAAGTAAGTGGCCAGAGGGTAAACAGCCTGAGAGAAGGTAATACGGGGGAATTCATTATTGCACTGTATTGTATGTGCCTATTGAGTGTTGTCACATGAATAAAATGTTTTTCCAAAATGAAGAGTATAGTAGGGAGAAAGCAGTATAAAGATATTCCTCCACAAAAATGGGTCCCATGATTCAGGATCAAACCTTAACTTCCAGAACAGGAGGCTTATACATTTGAAGACCTGAATAACTTCAGGGGCCGGAGCCATTTGCTTGGAACACCCCCATTTGATCATTGGCACCACATGCATTTCCAGAACTTCATCAAGAGTGATCCTTGAGGGGCCGGAGAGATAGCATGGAGGTAAGGCGTTTGCCTTTCATGCAGGAGGTCATCGGTTCGAATCCCGGCGTCCCATATGGTCCCCCGTGCCTGCCAGGAACAATTTCTGAGCCTGGAGCCAGGAATAATCTCTGAGCACTGCCGGGTGTGACCCAAAAAAACCACAAAAAAAAAAAAAAAAAAAAAAAAAGAGTGATCCCTGAGAACAGTTCCTGGGAGTAAGCCTTGAGAAGATCAAGCCATCAAAAGAAAACAAAAATAAATGCTATGAAACTTTATTAAGGTATATAGCAACCCAGTCAACATGTCTAAAATGTACCTTGCTCTAAGTTCCTCTGACAAGCCTAATGTATATTAGAGTCACCCAAACCTAGCAGTAGTCACAAAGTCAAAGATCTGTGGATGATGTGAAGGAGAGCATGGATGGGTTTAAGGACTTAGCACCTGAGAGAAGATACAGGCACTTCAGGTTCAATGCATCTCTGCCAGCCACAGACCATCTTCTGTGTGATTTGTGGAGAATATATCTGCATAGAATGCCACATTGACCAATATCTGTGTGAAACTAGAGTTGAAATACACATTCCAAATCAAAGTTTACTTTCAAATAAATCAACAAACAGAGCCAGGCTTATATTTATTGTGAAAAATGAATAGATCGAATACAAGGGATATGCACATAAACTGCAGAAACCAAGCCAAGAAATTTCACTTGTAATTTGTATGTGAAGGGAAGGCAGCACAAAGCTATGCATTAAATCTGGAGCTTTAAAAGATCCTGCTGTTTGTGTCAGAATGTGAAAAGGATGGATTGCTTGCCCTGTACACGGTCTAGCTAACCAAGATTTCGTTTCTGGCATCCCATATGTATCCTAGAACCCATCCGGAGTGATTGCTGAGTTGCAGAGCCAGGAATAACCCCTGAGCACCACTGAGTGTGGCCCCCAAACAACAAATTCATAATAATAATAAATTAAAATGTCGTGCTGGCATTGCATCATTACAATCAATAGCTAAGTGGAATCACCTAGAAATTCAACAGATGAGTATATTATGAAGAAATACTATATATGTATCCAATGAATACCACAAAGCTCTAATGCAATCATGCATTTGCTGCAACCTAGATTAGAGCTGGAAGATATCATGTTTAAAGACTTAAGCCAGAGGAAAGATAAACACAGAATGGCATCACTTATATATGATATTTAGAATAATTGCATGAGGGAATGCAATGGTTTAAATGAGGATGTCTAGATCACCCTAAGTTCCAGAGTAGAGTGATAAGAATAGAAATAGAGTAGAAGTGGAGAAAGACATGTGAATGTGAAATAGTGAGGGATACGGGTCAAAGGGATTCAGGAACATCAGTGGTATTAAGGAAGGACAGAACTAAATACCCCCACTACGGAGTCAATAATGAAATCAGAGACCAAAACTTTAACAACCAAACTTAAAAACGGTGCCTGTCCAAGATGGCAAGCTGGGAGAGAATGATGATGAGCAAAAGCTGAGAAGCCTGGGAGCCATTGGCACAGTGCAGGAGAGAAAGGACAGTTGTTGGGGCCCAGATTGAGTGAACCTATCGATAGTGTATAGGCGAGCCAACTCTCAGCTAAGGAAAGCTGCAGCAAGCTTCATGTCTGATGCATGCCAAGTACCCATGTGAACAGAGTCCTGAGTCCAAGAGATGCAGAGATACATAAAAGGGTCACCAGTATGCACATTAGAATCTTGGTTAAGTAGAATCACACATGGAATAAGGCTTAAGAGTATCTCAGGCCTTGGTCACAGAGTTGAGGAAGACAGGGAAGGTATTAGAAATGAAGACAGCAGGAGTGGCCGAGGTCTGAGAAAAATAGGAGTTCCAGTTTTCTGGAAGTGAAGTGGAGGAAATAGTTCAGGCCCAGAGCAGCAATCCACTATGTTAAACTCCATGGTGAGGGCTAAATTGAGCCTGGGTAACAGGCAGCGCCTCTGTCTGCTCAATTCAGTTCAAGGGATATGCCTCTCGCCCACTCCCGGAGGTTTCTTTACTAAGGATTACTGGGGTGCCCTGCTGGAGAAGCCTTGGTCTAATCATACTTGAAAAAGTATTCCTTTTTCTCCCGCCTCTAGGGTTCCTACAAAAAATTCCTACAAAGTATTGGATGAGGAAAAAAAATGAGATCGCTTATGAACGAACTATAGTTGACGAAAGGCTAGCTGAACAATAATGAAAAAAATGTATTCCTGCTGCATCACCAAAAATCTAACATATGGTGGTCTTCTAATTAACACTGGTCCTCCTTTCTCCACAAGATGATAGAAAACACACTGGCTTTTTCCTGTGTCCTGCTCATGGTCTCAGTCCCATTTCCTGAAACCAGCAATCCAGGGTCCCCTGCCAGTTTTCAATAGAAGGATCATCTCTGGCATCTTGAATTCTGTACAAAAGATGCTCTTGTTGTTTGCAAGAGAGCAAAAACCACAGAGCAGGTTGACCTTTCATACACTGAAATGTCAACTCACCCTTGTCCTGAATTTGCCCCTTCATGGTCTAACAGGGTCAGAAGCTTCAGGAGGTAGCTTGCTCTTTTGCATGGCCAGCCCGCTGCTTCTTCTGAATGGCTTCTCTCTCCCTGTGGTGCCACACCAGGAGGGCTGAGAGGGCCCACCTGCTTTTTGGCAGGGAGAGAGCAACTTCTAAAGCCAGTTGCTATAGTTACCAAGTCCTCCCCAGGCTGATCAGGCACTGACTCCACACTACTTTTTTGTGTTCCTCTATCCAACATTCTTGGGCACAGCAGCACAGGGGGCGGTTGTTTCATCATTTCATGCCCACTTATGCGTGGGCTCCACAGAGTGAGGAGCACAGCGACTCTATTATGGGGAGCACACATAAACCCACACAGCGTGCATGAATATTCCAAGTTTGCCATGCCATAAATTACAGAGGTTTTTCAATTAGGCTCTTGAATCCTATATCTATTTCCAAAGGTCCTCCTCGGTGATAACAGATTGTCTCTGAAATCATTTCTGCGAGTTCCTGAGAAATGTTTGTTTCTGTTTCTGAACACAAATTAGACGTGCAGAAAACTTCCCCTAATTCTTTTTCTTGGCAATTATCTATTTTCTATCTCCAGGAAGGAAAAAATAAATACAATAGTAGTTGATTGTCGACGAAATGGTTCCTTTATGCACATTTTAGAAAGTTAATTTTCAAATCGGATCCATTGTGGAGTTTCTTTTCATTGTGTGCGCCTATGGGAATTACTAGAAAATCTGAAATGGAGCCTAGAGGAGCTCCTCACTTCTCTGACAGGCATGGATATTCTCAGGAATAGTTCAGAAAACGAAGAGTGACTGATAAACATTCCCTTGCCTTTCTCCTCACCTAGCTGCCAGGGAAAACACTCGGAGGCCCAGGGCTGAGTTGGAACTGGTTCAACAGCACAACAGCGTGGCTACAGAGTACATTCTTCTCTCCATCCCAGGGCCTCAGCTCACCCCTCTCTGCTCCTGCCCAGCACAGGCATTGCTGTGAGGAAATGAGCCTGTAGCCTATTCTTGGAGATGACTTTCTGGGTGGGGATGTTTCACCTTATTTCATAACATATGCACACACACACTCATGCTCACATACATTCATACACCCACATACACCTGTGACATTGTTGCCATGGGGCTATTAAGGCAACCCTACCTCATTGGTTCCCTTGATGCTGTCTAGGGTCACTCTTTTTTGAGGAGAGAGTGTTTAGGCTAAATCTCGTGGTGCTCAGGGCTTACTCCTGGTCCATGATCAGGAATCACTCCTGGAAATACCCAGGGGTCCAATATGTGGTACCACGAATTGGCTAGGGTTGGCTGAATGCACGACAAATATATTACTCACACATAAGCCTATCTCTCCAGCATTTCTTTGGGCAGCTCAACGGGGGGAACTTCTGTTGTAGGGAGGTATTGATTCCATGAAAGAACTGAAGCCTGAGGCCAGAGAGATACTTAACTACAGCAGTTGAAGTGCTTATCTTGCATGTGATGACTCCAATTTGATCCTAGGCACTATATATGGTGCCCAGAAAAGTACCAGGAGTGAACCCTCAGTGTAGAGCTGAGAATAAGCCCTGGAAAGCAACCATCTCTGGATGGGGCCCAAACTACCTTACTCAGCCCTCCCACCCCCACAAACAAGCAAACAAACAAAAGAGACTGAGAAATGAAGCTAGAGAAAGGAAATGAGTCTTTGTCTGTGCCTTCCTCTGAAATTGGCCAGGCTGAGCCACCCCAAGGAAGGTCAGCAAGGGGGCCGCTGACTAGGTGGAAGTGACTTGGAGGCTAAAATTTCCCTAGAATTGTCAGCAGACTCTCCCACTGATCTGGTCTTCTGTCAGCGGTTTTCTCATGGAAACATCTTGAGCACAGATGTGACACTGAGTTTCCAGATGAGCTTCTCCAAAGCTAGCCCAGAAGAGAGTGATCCTGGGGGGTGGCTTTGAAAAACCACAGGACAGGATCTGCTTCTCACCCAGCTACTCCCCACCTGGAGAGACCAACCCTATCTTCTAGAATCTTCCAGCAGAACCAGATGCTTCCTCATGATCTTCACCTGCTCCCCGAGTTCTTGTATCAAGTTCCAGACTCTTCCATGGGCCTCTGGCCTCTATCTCCACAAAAAAGCCCAGCGTGAGAGTTGGGTCTCAAAGCACTTCAGGCAAAAGAGGGGGGAGTGACTAATGGACTCTTCCCATTCTCAGGCCTAGAAAGACTATGATGCTTTTTCTCTGCATGGCCATTCCAGCAGGTAGGTTTGCCCCAGGCACAACTCATCTCACTCTTACACTCCTCTCAGGCTCTCAGGATCACTATCTCTAACTGATTGCTCTTCCATATCTAAAAACAAATTTTAGTTTCTTTGATTGTTTTTTCCACATGAGCTTGTGCTCAGAGGTCACCCCCGGTAGGATTCAGGTGATCACAGGGGTGCCTGGGATGAATTTGGGCTGACCAAATGCAAAGCCTGCTGTACTTTCTCCCCAGTAAAAGAAGTAAATAGAAAAGAAAATTGATTATCAAAAAATGGTGGGGCCGGAGAGATAGTATGGAGGTAAGGCGTTTGCCTTTCATGCAGGAGGTCATCGGTTCGAATCCCGGCATCCCATATGGTCTCCCATGCCTGCCAGGAGCAATTTCTGAGCCTGGAGCCAGGAATAACCCCTGAGCACTGCTAGGTGTGACCCAAAAACCACACAAAAAAATAGTTCTTTAATATGCATCTTAGAAAGTTAATTTTCTGTCCAGACCCCTGAAAACCATTTTTTTTAACTTTATTTAAACACTGTGGCTTACCAAGTTGTTCATAATACAATGGTTTCTGGTATTCAGTGTTCCAACTTCAATCCCATCACCAGTGTAATATTCCCTCCACCATTGTCCCTGGTTTCCCACCTATCCCTGCCTCCTTGGCAGGCACACAATTATTTATTTTACATTGCTTGTTATATCTAAATGATAATGGAATTATAGAAAAAGCGTTAGTATAAAACATTTGTGAAAATTGTTATTTCTCACAATGGAGTCATAAGTCTAAGCTTTTTACTGTTACTTGAGCATTCTGTGTTGTAACTTTTATTTGTTGATTTTGCTTTTATGTTACTTTTCCATCTAACTTGTTCTCCTACTGGGGTGTCAGTATGAGGAATTTAGAGTTGATGTGTATGTGATTACATACCCCAAGAACTCCAGAATCTGTGTAGCTGGGCTGATGACTTTCCATGGTGACAGACTTGTGGCTGCTGGGGCTTTTGGCAACATGGGGTTGGGGCTATGGGAGGAGGCTATATGAGGGGTGGCTGCTTGTCTCCATCCCAAGAGGACTCCAGAATTTTCAGCTTTCAAACCAGTGTACCAGGGTTGATGTCTGCAGAGATTAGTCGTGCACTTGAGCTTTTTTCAGGACTGTGACGGTGGGTTGTGGATGTAGGGGCTGGACTTCAGCAGGGTGGAAACTTTACCTGAGGGCACTCCAGAGTTGAGTTTTTCAGTTATATACAAATCTTGTCTGCTTGAGTAGATATTTAGAGAAATTGTATTGTGGAGATGGGTTTCGTCTGGTTCCTGTCATTCCATGGTGAGTAGGAACCATGACCTTTTGGGAAGTGTAGTCTTTGATGTGAGATTTTTGGTCAAATGTTCTCCACTCTTGTCTTCAGATCTCCAGACAGTGATCCTGGTCTACTGGGCAGGCTCTTCTCCCACTGTGGACTGATGGGGTTCTTCCACCCTCTTCTTTGCCCCTTCCTTTCTACTCCATCCCCAAAACCCTTGTCTTGCCCTGAGCTCTGGTAATCTGTGACCCTTCACATCCCATCTCCAGCTGAGTGTTTGTCACAGAGAGCTGGCTGCCTTCCATTGCACAGCTTAAATGTCTCAAAGTACCTCAGCACTCTATTTAGAATTGGCCCCTTCTCACTAGATGATCAGTTAAGAAGTCAGAGCCACATGTCTTCTCAAATACCTTCCTCTTCTGATCCCCAAGGCAAAAAAACTCCTCCCAGTCTTGCAGTTTGAGTCCCAATTTTGTATACTCTTGCCGTTTTGTAGAATCTTCTTCAAAAAGAAGGGACTGAAGAATTAGTACAGGGGTTAGGGCGCTTGTCTTGCAAGAGCCTGATCCTGAATAAATCACTGACACTTCATATGGCCCCCTGAAAACCGCCAGGAGTAAGTTCTGAGCATATCTAGGGAAAATAAGGAAGGAAGGAAGGAAGGAAGGAAGGAAGGAAGGAAGGAAGGAAGGAAGGAAGGAAGGAAGGAAGGAAGGAAGGAAGGAAGGAGGGATGGAGGGAGGAAAGAGAAGAGAGAAAAGAAGAGAGGAAGGGTAGACAGGAGGGAGGGAGGAAGAAAGAGAGAGGAAGGAAGGAGGAAGGAAGGAAGAAAGGAAGGAAGGAAGAAGAAAGAAAGGAAAGAAGGAAGGAAAGAAGGAAGGAAGGAAGGAAGGCTGTCCTTTGGAGCAGCCAAGATCTATTGATTGCAATTTGACATATAGATTTTTTTTTAATTTCCTGGGACAGCCTTAACTACCCTAAAGATTTTTTCACTGTTTTGCCCCTAGACCTTTTGCAGCCACAGCTCATGGCACATCCTTCTTAGTAGGCATCTCCCTACCCCTCTGGATTCTTTCAGTCCTCATGTTCTGGCCTGCATAGTCACTGCCTTCTCCTGTGCTGCTCCTCTGGCAGACACCACTTCTTTAGGGAATTGGTTCAAGTCACAGAACCTGTCTGATTTCTCCAACTCTGTATTCGGTGGTTAAGAAGTCCTGGGATGGGTTTTTCAATGATTATTGCCCCAGCTCTGATGGAGGACTTGGCTCAAGCTTGGAACTCAAAGGAACACTGGAGAGCCAAACTATGAATGGGGGCAGGGGGAAGGATTGGTGACTACAGCAGCTGGAAGAGGTCTTTAGAGCTGGGCATAGAGGAGAGTGAAGGAATCGTAGCTGTTACACCAAGAAGAGGCAACATAAACCAAGGTCATCATCCTGGTCATCATACCTACCAGGGTATCATCCTGGAGATGATACCCCCAATATCATCAAACCATGACCTTGAATGATGCTTGGAGGATGTATGATTCTGAGGATTGAACCTAGTCGGGAACATGCAAGATATAAACCCAAGGGGCTGGAGTGACAGTGCTGTAGTAGGTTGTTTGCTTTGCATGAGGCTGACCCAGGACGGACCTTGGTTTGATTCCCAGTGTCCTATATGGCCTCCCAAGCCAGAAGTGATTTCTGAGTGCATAACCAGGAATAACCCTCTGAGTGTCACTGGGTGTAGCCCCAAACCAAAAACAAACATATAAACCCTAATTCCTGTGTTATCTCCTAATATTTTTTTTATGGTGACCACTCTTGATTTTTTTTTTACTTCTAAGATATATATTGGCTTTGGGGTCACCCCTAGTAAGTTTGGGGAACCATGCAGTGCCAGAGATTGAACTTGGGACTGCAAAATGAGTTTCAGTCCTATAACTATTTCCCTAATTTCTTAATAAAACTTCCCTACAAATAAGCAGGACAACTTACAGAGCAAAAGAGGCTGCAGCACTAAGCTGGGACACATGCATGGCATGTAGAACAGAAGGCTGTGTCACCATATTGGACCCTGAGCCTCTGTCCAGCAACTTAATCGATCCAGATCCTTTGGCTACGTGTCCCTTGGGAGCAATAGAAGTCTCTTGCATACCACGTGTGCACCTGGGCCTTCATCAGTAGGACACTTCCTGGTAGGGGATCCTGGTAGGATCTACACCAGATCTGGGAAACTTGGAGTATTTTGTTTCCCCAATGAAATGAGCGACATACGTATGTGTGGATGAAGACCTTTCTAGACAAGGAGCTGGCAGGCCTCTCTAATTTGCCTCATTTCAGCAACATGGCACCAAAGCCTGGCTGTGCATATGTGACCCCAGATATCAGTGTACCCTTCTGATGAAAGCCAGGCCCGGGACAGGGGAGGGTCCTGCTGTAGTATGTATAGAATAATCTTTCAATGGGCTTGACCAGAAACTACCATGCAGGCTCTTTAGGTATAGTGGTGGGTTATATTGAGAGTCAGCTGGTTGTGGTGGGGGTGAGTTTGCAGGAAGTCCAATGGGGGAAATCATTTAATTCAAAAGGAACTGGCACTGCTCTGAAGAGAAATCAGTAATGCTGGCGATCTTTTGCGGGAGGTGGGATACAGATGGCAAGTGCCTTCTGGAAATGATTCCTGGAGTTCCCCCCACGCACACACACAGAAGTTCAGCAGAGGAATATAAAAAGTGTTCTGAAGCCCATGTCAAAGCATCTGAAGCCATCATAAGGGTGTCCAGCCTGAAGCATCTAGACCTCAGAGAATTATTTATTTTTATTTATTTATTTATTTATTTATTTATTTATTTATTTATTTAGGTATCAGGGTGAAGGCGAAGAAATGATCCACAACAGTCAGATGAAGTTTCAGGAGTCATCCAGCTTTCTTACAAGGCTCTAAGAGCCTTGTACATATTCCTCTCACATGGCCTCTAAACTAACTAGCCTCTCTAGCCTCTCTGCACCCAACCTGTGTCTTTTCTCTACTTGCTGTATCTTCCTTACAGCTGCTTCTCTCTTACCCCTCCCCCAGGCCACTCTAATTACCAATCACAGACCCCTCCCAGCAGTGGGAGGGTCTCCCCTTAGGTGAGATTGGAAGAAAGTTGGGGGAGAGGCTTTGGGACCTGAGATCCGGGCCTCAGAGGGCCACCAGGGACAAAGGGAGAAAGAGCTCGGATGTGCACAAAGCAAAGAAGAAATGATGTCACTGCCCTCCTTTATTGTCTTCACAGTTGTAACCTCAAGCACCTCAAGAAGTGAAACAGCTCTAAGGCTTTTTTTTAATAATATTTTTTTATTTAAAAACAGAAACAAAAACAAAAACAAACCTTCACCAGTACAACATTCCCATCACCAATGTCCCAAGTGTCCCTCCTCCCTACCCCACCCCAGAGAATTCTTGACATAGTGATCCAAATACTTTGTGTCTGTGTATCTTTGTCTCTTTACCTTTGTGTATCTGGGTGTGTGCCTCTGTGTTTGTGTGTGAGTATGTGTATCAATGTGCAACTGTATGTGTGTGTTTCTGTGCATATCTGTGCATGATTGCATGTATCTGTGCATATCTATATGTAATGCAGCTGTTGGTTTGGGGCACAAAAACCTGGGAGTGAGTGTTATTCCTCTATAGTCCTGTGGCAGAGGCTTCCAGACTGAAAAGATAGCTGGAAGCTCTGCAGACTTTGAGTTAAGCTTCCCACTTGACTAAGGAATTGTACTCCCAGAGATTTTCTTTTTTTTATTGTTAAATTATCTTTATTTAAACACCGTGATTACAAATACGATTGTAGTTGTATGATTACAATCATGTAAAGAACACCCCCCCTTCACCAGTGCAAGATTCCCACCACCAATTTCCCAGATCTCCCTCCTCCCCCCAGCACCCACACCTGTACTTGAGACAGGCTTTCTACTTCCCTTATTCATTCACATTGTTATGATAGTTCTCAGTGTATTTATCTAACTACACTCATCACTCTATGTGGTGAGCTTCATGTCATGAATGATTCATGTCAGAATGATTCAGGATCGGGCCCGGAGAGATAGCACAGCGGCGTTTGCCTTGCAAGCAGCCAATCCAGGACCAAAGTGGTTGGTTCGAATCCCGGTGTCCCATATGGTCCCCCGTGCCTGCCAGGAGCTATTTCTGAGCAGACAGCCAGGAGTGACCCCTGAACACCGCCGGGTGTGGCCCAAAAACAACAACAACAACAACAAAAGAATGATTCAGGATCATTCTGCACAATGTCCCTTTCCCAACCCCAGGCCTTACTAGAGGGCTACTTTCTTTTGAGCCTGTCTTCCCACACACATTTAAAGGTAAAAACTTGAGCAGGGGGTTGCCTGCTGGATGGGTAATGGCCTGCGGGATCTGCTGTGATCTCATGGTCCCTGCATTCTTTCTTCCTTTAACTTTAAACACTGCACTGGTTTAGTCTAGGATCTTTGACCTTTCTCCTACGTGTTTGACAGAGTTCAATAGGAGAACTCCTTCCAAATAAACTGATATAAGAGACCCAAATCTCATAGGATAAAAAAATAACTAAACACAGTCACTGAAAATATACACACATACACACATGTATAAATATATACAAGCATACATATATGTAAATTGTACAATATGTGTGAAGTATTTCAGCAGATTTATCAAAAAGTTAAGATATGGGTTGTTAGTGGTAGGGCGCTGAACAGTAGGAGCTGCAGCAAAAGGCAGCGGTAGCTGAAAGTCAGGCAAACAGTTTCTCCTGCAATCAGGCAGTGACCCTCCAGCAGGAACAGTCTGGCAGAGCAGCAGCAGCAGCAGCGTCTCCTAGTCCCCCCAACCCCTTCAGCCAGCCCAGGGCTCTATATACACACAATCTTCCCCTACCCAACTGTTATCCTCGGGCATTTATCAGGGGCTTGCTTCTGCTAACTGATATCTTCATTCTTAAAAGGACAGTAACACTCTTTTGGCTGACCAGGGGCCCAAAGTGTCTCTATTTCCTTATAATGGTTCACAAATACACCTAAGGAATACATGAAGATATTAATAAAAAATACAAAAGCCAACAAGAACCAAGTAAAAACATTTGGGAATGAACAATGTAGCGGCAGAGAACTGAGCACAGGGAATAAGTAGTAGAATTGCTAAAGAGCAGTCGAAATAAAAAGTTTTCTCAAATATTTTTAAGGAAAACGATAGAGTGAGAAAAACCAGTTATTTAAAAAAATTAAGCAGAGAAACAAAAGATAGTCTGTCTACATGCACAGTGTTCAAAAAAAGATAAAAACCAAGAAAAGGTAATACAATCATATAATTATATTGTGAAGCAAATAGTTTTTATTGAGGGAACCTTTCTTAGAAATAAAGAGTGAGGGTAGAGAAGGAGAGGAAGTACATGTTTAAGAGAGAACACAGGCTTTTCAAGAGTGGAAAAGAATGAGCAAAGGTACATAGAGGTAAGCAAGGATGATAGGTGTTTAAGGGGGAACATGGACTTGAAACAAAAAGCTGAGAAGATAATATTTGAGGAAACAGGAGAAATAAATTTCTTGATAAAAAGAACACTAGTAATCTGTTAACCCAATTTAAGAGCATAATAAAAATAATTTATAGCACAGAAAGTTTGCAAAGTGGTCTACATGAAATTACTTTCAGAAGTTGCATTTAAATAATCAGAAAAATGGGAGCCAAGAGATAATAAGTAGGTAATGTGCTTGCCTTTCATGCAGCCAACTAGAGTTTGATCTCCATATGGTCACCAGAGTACTCTAGGAGTGATTCCTGAGTGCAGAGACAGAAGTAAGCCCTGAGCATTGCCAGATGTGGTCTCAAAACAAAACCAAACAAAATGGAAGTAAATAACCAGAAAAATAAATCTATACAAAGAAAGAAGGAATGGAAAAGTGGGAGAAAATATTTTCAAAGACTTAACTAGCTCTAGGATTAAAATATAGGCTATGTGAGAACCTTCTACAAATAAAAAATAAACACTGAAGCCCAATAGAAAAATGGGCAAAAGGTGAAGACGGGCAATTTTTTACCATTTCAGAAGGGAATTCAACAACACAATGTTATACTTGTGAAGCAATGCTTAAAATAATCAGCAATCAGACAATGTGAATTAAAACAACCTCGAGATATTAATTTACACTAATTAGCCTGGCAAAAACATGAAATTAGATAATGCTAAGTGGTTAGACACATTCTGGAATCTTTAATGCACATTTTAGAGAAAAGAGTGAACTGGAAAGAGCAGAAAGAATTTGTGATTGTAGAAAAATGTCATCTCTGTACTTTCTATGGCCCATCTCATAGGACTCTCCTGTGGAAAAAAAAATGCTGACCAGATCCGTAGGTGATTGTACACTGTGGTTTTGTTCATATGGCAGAATTGGAAAAGATCTTGGCATCTCTCATAGGAGAAAAGGAGTAAATGGGGCAGGCAGAGATGAGCATTTTATAGCTGTTGTACCCATCTAAGCTGCTAGCAACACCAACTGGCTGGGTACTGGAAGCAGCAGAGTGGAAGGAGAACAGTCAGAGTGATCAAGCTACAGAACACAGCCCCATTCATATGTTTAACACTTGAGTATATCAACATCAGTCTTTTGTTTTTAAAATAATTTTTATTGAGACCCAATACCACCAGTGTTGACCTCCCTTTGCCCCTGTTCCCAGCATGCATCCATACTCCCCGCCCCCTTTACCCCTAGGACTGCTATTGTAATAGTCCCCTTTGTATATAACTTGTAGGTCTTGATTCTGTTGTCTTTGACTTTGGGTTTGGTATTTAGGCCTTGATCATTATTTATTTTCACTTAATGTTAATGTGACTGTTTGCTCCTTGTACCACCCCCCCCCCCTTAATTTAAGTGGCAGAACAAAATGATTCAAGTTCTGTGGTTTTGTTGGGAAAAAAAAATAGAAAAAAAAAGAAGCTGGGAGGAATCCATCTAGGAGCTATCAATATCAATTTAAAAGAAGAAAAAGGGGGAATAAAAGAGAAAAAAATGAAGAAGCAACGACTAAATACTGAAAATAGCCACAATAAACAACGATTAAACAACAACCCCCCAAAAAAGAGAGAGAGAAAGTAAAAAAAGAGGGCTGGTGTGGTGAGGTTTTGTGCTCTTTAACATCAGTCTTACAGGAACACAGACAAGGAAAATACCCACCAGACATTTCCAGTTAGGGCATGAGGGTAAAAGATTGTGAGGTAAGAGGATAAAAGAATCAATTTTTATTTGTTTTTGTTTTGGGGGGTTGGGGTCAAGCCTGGCTGTGCTCAGTTCTGGTGGGACTTGGGGAACTAACTACACAGGGTACGAGGGCTCAAACCTGAATTATTGCATGTAAGGCAAGGGTCCTTCTACCTGTTGTATTGTCTAGTTCAAAGAATCAGCTTTTAGATGTGAATGAGCAAACAAACAAAGAGAAAGGTTATTTTCTTTTACATCTGTATGTCTGTGTGAATCGCAAGCAGTGCTCCGGGGGCTTGGGTTCCTCTTAAGGATTCTCTGGCAACTGGGCCAGTCATTTTAATGTGAGGTTGACAATACGGTGCTGCTCAGGTTCTATAGTGTCCTAATATTAGGGGACCTCTAGCACCACACCTAGAGGTGCTTGAGGGCCAGGTGATACTTGAGAAACCATGAAGTACTGGGGATTAAACTTGGGTCAGTCTACCTAAAGCACACTTCACCCCTATGTTCTCTAGAAAAGTCATTTTTAAAATGTTGGGAACAGAGCAATAACGGTAGGATATTTGCCTTGCACATGGCCAACACAGGTTTGATCCCCAGGTTTGATTTCCAGAATCCTATATGATCCTTTGAGCCTGCCAGGAGAGATTTCTGAGTGCAGAGACAGGAGTAAACCTGAGCACCATTGGTGCCGCCCCAAACCCCTTCCCCACAAAGTGCATGTTGAGAGAGAGGGGGGGGGAGGGAGGGAGGGAGAGAGGAGGGAGGGAGAGTGGGAGGGAGAGATGAGGGAGGGAGAGAGATGCAGAGATAGAGGCAGAGACAAAGAGAGGGAAGGCAGTGAATTGAGCATGCTCTGCATGAGGAAAGACTGGATATGGTTCTATACTGTTACTAAGTGAGATACTCTCACTTAGATTATCGTGTCAAGCTGGGGCCTCCAGGGCCGCAGCACAAACCACTGGCTCCCACCTGCCTTCCTGGACTGCTGATCTCTGCCAGGCTTTTCTGTCCCTGCAGCTCCATTACTAACATGCAGATCACCTGCTGCGGGGGATTCTGCCCAGAAGCAGAGTGGGCAATACTCCAGGCTGAAAGAATAGTGGGGAAGGCAGCCAGCAGCTGAAAAATGCAGGGAGGCAGCAGGAGCTGCAGAGTACACACAGAGCAGTGAAACCTGTGTTCTCACCCTGGTCCTTTCTGAGATCTGTTGCCTCCCGCTGAGGGATAACATCCGAGTGTGAAGATTTTTGTGAGTGACCACTTGCTCGGGTCATTTGAGTAAATGAAGCTCATCTTTTCTTGATTCTTTCTCAGGTTCTCCAAGGTGGATTTCCGTGCCCTGGCGACTGACAGATCACATTAAGGATTCTATACAATCTTCTCTGCACTTATTTACTCCCTGGTCTTCCTTCCCAGCCTTTTCCCCTCTCACTTTTCCTCTCTCACTTTCGATGCTCACCTTTTCATTTTATTTTGAGACTAGGTGACTCCCCTGCCAGGAATGATCCCTGAACACAGAGCCAGGAATAAGCCTAAAGACAGCCAACGGTGGCCTCAAAACCAAAATAAAAATAAAAAGGGGACTCCCCTTTTTCCTATGCTATCGATTGTGGGATGATAGAGATTCTCCCTAGGAATTCTCAGATGTGTGTGTATCTTGATATCATTTTTTTTGCAAATTATTTAAAAGTTTCATATTCTATTCAAACATTGTTATATTCTGCATTTACAACTATAGCAGAAATAGGTGCGCCTCTCAGATTTCACCATTTTGAGGACTGGACAGATAGTTCAAAGGTTCAAAGGTCGGAGCCTTTGCTTGCAAACCCAGGGCTGAAAATTTGATTCCTGCACGGCTTCTCTACCTTCTCTCCAGCACTACCAGGTAGTCCTGTGACTGCAGCACTGCTGGGAAGCCCCGCAACAAACAAAATCCAGAATCCATCCGTTTTAAATGTGAATTAGTTTTGCAGAGATCTGCTGGGACTGGCATTTGCCAGAAGTGAGCTTCTCTTCCAAACTGTGGTCATCACAGCAATTTGGGTTGGCTGAGGCTTGAGTATTTTCACCAGGGACATTTACATCAAACAATGGCCATACAGCAGGGCCTCCTGTCCACCAGAGGGCGCCGTTTCAAGGGAGTCAGAGTCCATTGCTTTGAGAACTGCAGGAACTAAAAGGGACTTGTGAAAACAAAGCAAATATTATAGAAAAGATACCATATTCTTTGAAAATATATCTTGAATTTTCAAGTCACAGGACAGCATATCTTTGCTGGGTAAAGATATTTGCTATGGGCAAGGGTGGCTGACAAAGCAGAGTCAGCAGTGAGCAGTGTTCTAATTTTTAGAGTACATTTGAGAATGAGTTAGGTAAGTGAGAAAACACATTTAAAAATAACTGGTGTGGGGCCAGAGATATAGTACAAGGTGTTTGCTTTGCATGCATTTGGCCGTATTCCCAGCACTGCATATGGTCTCCAAACATCACCAGGAGTAATCCCCTGAACACAGTGCCTGAACACTGCCAAAACAAACACAACACTTAATATTTAATGATAATAGTCATCTTTAACATTTAAATATTGGGAATTTACAATAGATACTACTGAAACTTTTTACAATGAACTTGTAACATTTTTATTTGTGTGTGTGTGTGCGTGTGTGTGTGCGCGTATGTATGTATGTGCACACGCTTGTGTGATGGGAATACACAGTAGTGCTCAGAGCTTACTCCTGGCTCTTTGCTCACAGATCATTCCTGGCAGTACCCCAAGGATGCCATAAAGCATGCCAGAGACAGAACTAGGATTAACTGCATACAAGGCAAGCATCTTACCCACTGTTCTGTCTCTCAAAACAATATTTTATGTTATTCTTAGTCAAATAATTCACTCCTACTGTCTTGCCATTCTCTGCTTTTAAGTACCAGATCTATAGAGCACATGGCAGTCTCTTCTTCCCTATCTATCAAAGGGCCTGTAAGATGACTACAAATAACCACAGCTAGTTAGTGATCATGAAAGGTATGAGTCTACACTTTCAGGCTACAAATTCAAGACTTCATTGTTCTTTTGACCCCCCACTTGGCTTTCACCTCTACATGTACCTTGGCCCTGGCTTTTTCAGAGATGACTTTGGGAATAAAAAAACCACAATGTTTTATAAGAAATAATTTAAGTATAGTTCCTAGATATATGAATTAAATGGACACATTGGATGAAAATAAGGTATATTAAAATTTCTATACACCCAGCATAAAAAAGAAGAGGCTGGATTCGTTTGTAAGATGTGTAGGAGAACTAAGTGTGGTTTCAACTAGGCAAGCATGTTGTCTGGTCAACAGGTGGCGCTGTTACCCTGCCTTCTGGATTCTTGCTCACTAGGGGAGAGGTGCCATTCCCAGGAGGGTAACAGGCCTCTGGGTAAAACTCACTAAAACACTTTTTTTGTGTGTGTGGCTACAACTAGGAGTGTTCAGGGATTTCTCCTAATTCTATACTCAGAAATCACTCCTGATGTTGCTTTAAGGCACTAGACGGGATGCTAGGGATAGAACTTGGGTTTACTCTGTGCAAGGCAAGCGCCACCTCTCTGGTCCCATTTAGTT